>NW_005187670.1:605804-608096 GCF_000239375.1 Pundamilia nyererei | reverse complement strand
TCATTAGAAGACATAGCATACATTTACACTGCTATGCAGATGACACCCAGCTCTATCTGTCCATGAAGCCAGATAACACACACCAATTAGTTAAACTGGCCAAGGTTTCTTTCTGTTTAAAACCGTGTAAGAGGCTGTCAGCAAGACAGTCTCCTGATGAGAATTGTATTAGTGTAACACGAAAATCAAGAGAAAGTCTGGGACCTCATGAACGATGTTGAAATGGCTTTAAGCTGTGAAAACTCATCTATCAGCATAAAAACATTTTTATTTAGAGTACAGCAGGAAAATATCACCTGAATATAGTGAGCACACAGCTTTCTAAACTGCTGTCCAAGACTCACACAACTCTTTTCTAAACCAGAATGAAGTCGGAGAGAACAATCAGTGTCTAAACTGTTCTCATACATGTCCTGCATGTCCAGCACAGTCCCTCGGTCAGCAGCCAATCATCTGCTTCCCCTGATCCACAGAGACAAAGTGAAGACCCTTCTGACCTCCTCTAAACGTCTCCATCAGCACTCTCAAATCAAACCTCACATCTGAGGAGCTCTTTCTCAGCATGAAGCCACCTGCTGCTCAATCATCGTCACCTCTCATCTTAATCTAGCTCCAACAGCTCTTTCTCACAGTTTCATGTAGTGGCTCATCAGCTGTATCCTCGTGTTGTTACCACAGTTGTTCATATGTTTTTGAACATTGCAGTGAATCTGACTGGAAGGACTGGAGTGTCAGGTGAACAATCAGAATATAAGTCTCTCCTCCGTCCGTTCAAAATCACATTTCTTTGATGAAGATGGTAAATGTGATGAGAGGAAGGAGAGCTGATGAGGTCTGATGAAACAGCTCTTGTAGAAGTGAACTTGGGTCAAAGTAAAATGGTGAACATGAGTGATGCTGATGTTACAGACAGATGATATTATTGATGACATTTAGCTTACAGTGTGTGCGCAGCGTGAGAAAGATCTGCTCTTACATGTGTTTCTGCGCTCAGTGGAACATCTGTGGGAAGGATGTGGTTACTCTCTCTCTGATACCTGCAGCACTTGCAGATATTTTACAGGGATTGTTTCAGGTTTTGCATAATGATCACTGTAAATGTGAAAGTTCTAAAGAGATGCTCAGAAAAATAGAGGGTATACAGTAAATCCTACTAAATGTTTTGTGGTGTCATTTATATTTACAGGGAAGCAAATCAAGCTCAGCAGTGTCTCTGTTTCTGTTTATTTTAATAAAACCCTCATAAGGGGTTTTAACCCTTACCCATGAAGTGAGCCATGAAAAGATCAGATCTGGGTAAAAAAACAGATAAACCTAAAATTCCCCGCAAAGCTTTGATGACTTCCAGCCTTCACAGAGTTCATCCTTTTTGTGTCTTGTGTATAGATTGTGTAGTTTATGTTGTGTGTGTGTAGTGAAGCACAGCCTAGTTCTTGATATGGTACGGCGCCTCAGTCGTGACCGCAACTTTCACACTTTCAATAAACAACGATAAATAAATAAATACGAAAAAAACTGAACTGGTTTCTCTGGTAACGGTGAGCTCCACCAATAAGAGACAATGTTGTTGGGGACCATGAGGAGACTCTTTTCCACAGTGTCATGTCATAAAATGTTTTTTCTGTTAAAATCAAACGGATCTTACAGACGTGTGGTTTCTTCAAGCGCACATGCCACCGTGTGGCAGTCAGTGTGCTGTGGAAGGTTAAAACGTCATGGCTCACAATCTAGATCTGTGTGGAGTCTTACTGTTGAGCTCCATAGAGTCTAATTATGTACTGAAACAGTCAAAATGTCAGAGTCCATAAAACGAGTGAAGGAGGTGGGCGTCTTATTTATGTCAAACTCGTGTCTGCATTTCGCTTCCGTGTAAACAAGGAAGTGGTGAAGCTGAACGCGTCTCACTGCTCCGACTGACATTCAGTCGGCATCCGGACGACATGAAGACTCCAGCTGTCTCTCTGCTCCTCGGTGAGTCAAACACAGCTCCTACATCCATCCATCCATCCATCCATCCATGCATCCATCCATCCATCCATCCATCCATCCACCATCCATCCATCCATGCATGTACCCATCCATCTATCCTCTATCCATGCATGCATGCACCCATCCATCCATCCATCCATCCACCCTCCATCCATCATCCATCCATCCATCCATCCATCCATCCATCCACCCTCCATCCATCATCCATCCATCCATCCATCCATCCACCCATCCATCTATCCTCCATCCATCCATGCATGCACCCATCCATCCATGCATGCATGCACCCATCCATCTATCCTC
>NW_005187670.1:602899-604723 GCF_000239375.1 Pundamilia nyererei | reverse complement strand
GTTGCAGGTGTGTGTGTGCTGCTGCTGTCTGCACTGGCTGTTTCTGCAGGTGAGTTGATGAAGTGAAAACAATCAGAGACTCCAAAACATCACAAATACATTTACTGTGTGTCTGTGCTCAGTCTCTCTGCAGGTCAGTCCAAACCTCCAGCAGATCTTCAAAAATTACGCTTCTTCTGTGTCTCTGAGTTGTGTTGATGATGAAGGAGAGACAGCTGATGGGTGGAAGGTGATGATAACAACAGATGACTACAGTTATGACTGTGCTGACAGTCTAAGCTTGCATGGATATGGTGTGGGATATTACTCTTTCTGTATTCTGGATTCATTCTTCTCCTCTGATCCTCTTTACTTCTGTGAAAACTCGTCTGGACAGCAGAGCGATGAAGTCTCCATCAGCATTTCAGGTACAGGAAGTGAGCTGTCTTTGTGCGACTCTGCTCTGCTGGTGGATCTTTGTCTCTGTATCACCCTTTTGTGTCTCTGTTGGTCAGATAGAAGTGTGATCCTGGAGATCCCTGCACTTCCTGTGAGGGCAGGAAGTAATGTCACGCTGCGCTGCAGAAACCACAGGGGTTCAAAGGTTGAAGCTTATTTCTTCATTAATGGGAGTCATGTTGGAGCTGAACACAAGTCAGAGCTCATCATCACTAACGTGCAGAAGTCTGATGAAGGCGTCTACTCGTGTTCTGTCGGTGTAGATAAAGAATCTCTTAAAAGCTTTCTGAGGGTCAGAGGTGAGGACACTGACATCACTTCCTGTTTAAAGACGTGACCTAACTAAACTGATCGCTGACAGACCCACCTTCATCATCTCTCCTGCAGAGCCTGCTGTCACCCCTTCTTCCTCCCCTCGTCCCCCTTTTCTTCCTCCCTTCCTCCTCCTCCTCACTTTTTGTCTGTACTGAGACTCTCCTGCCATCTAGTGGTCTTTTGTCCATATTGCATCTCTGCTGGTGTGCTGCTGTCCATCTGATGCAGAAGGAAGACAGCAAAGAAATCAGCCATCTCCATGGAGATGACCCGGCACGATGGAGGATGTCAGGGTTTGGATGGAGACTATGAATGCATGTTTGCTGATATGCTTTATACAAGCCCAAGATGTCTTCATGATGTGTTTATTATCTGCTCCTGTACTGATGATGTTCAGCCTCCTCTGAGTATAAATAGTTTTTGGGGGGTTTTTTTGGAAATCAATCCTGTTTCTCCCTCCAAGTGAGAAAACACTTTATGTTTTATTACTGGCTATGGAAATCGTGTACATCATTGTCCTTTGTATGCTTCTGCTAAATGTGTTTCTTTTTTTCATATTCGCAGACTTTCCCATCGGTTGATCTTTATCTATAATCTCTGCCTGGGCTGGTTCCCTCTTATTTATGTGTTTATATGTGTAAAAAACGCAACCAATACAACCTTCGTTCTCACAATATCATACAATTGATTGTCCCAAAAATTAGGACAGAACTGAGGAAAAAGACTTCAATACGCTGCCCCTGCTTCCTGGAATAATCTGCAGAAGGAACTGAAATGATCAGAATTTTTTACCTCGGGGGAGTTTAAGTTCAATTCAATTTATTTATACAGCACCAAATCACAACAACAGTCACCTCAAGGTGCTTTATATTGTACAGTAGATCGTACATTAATAGATACAGAGAAAAACCCAGCAATCATATGACCTTCCCACTGTCGCACTTTGGCAACAGTGGGAAGGAAAAACTCCCTTTTAACAGGAAGAAACCTCTGACAGAACCAGGCTCAGGGAGGGGTGGGGCCATCTGCTGTGATTGGTTGGGGTGAGAGAAGGAAGACAGGATAAAGACA
>NW_005187670.1:600918-602194 GCF_000239375.1 Pundamilia nyererei | reverse complement strand
GGAGGATGAAACTATCATAGTATAAAAATATGAAGCGATTAAACACAAAATACAAACTAAAAAGAAGACAGCTGCTGTTTGGATGTGTGTGTGCTTTAAGCAGCAGCACTGGAAACACCTATATTTATACAGTTCAGCTGTTTGAAGCAGAAATGAGGAGACTTCTCAATATCTCAGCTGCATAATTCAGACACTGGAGAATCTGTTGGCTCATAACACAGAAGATCATTAAATTTATGTTTAAATGACAGTTATTCTGTCACAGCTCACAGCTCACTTCTACACACAGCTCAAGGCTGTTGTGTAGAAGTAATACGTCTTAACTACAAGTAAACAGTATCAATAAGAGTATTGAACAAACAGCGCCACTGAGTCAATGCCAAGTCAGACTCATCTTCTGAACTGAGGAGTCAGAAACATGTCCTAGTTTACTGCCGTGTTTTATTTCCATATCTCAGTCTCAGTTCTTGTTTCCCGCTGATGTACACATACAGAATGTAAGCTGTGCAGCATCATAGATGCTTTATAGCAGCGGCCCTCAAACTAGGGTCCCCAGACCCCCGGGGGTCCACGAGCCATTGACTGGTTGTCTATGAAAACACGTCATGGCAATAAACACATGTGCATCATCTGGGGTTGAGCTAATTAGCACAGAGGACAAACATTTATTCATCGAGTTATGCAAAAGCAAACCAGCTAAAATGAGAACGCATGACAACAGTTGCATCGAATCAGCTTCATCGAGGATGATGATGGAAGACCAACATTTGTTGTGTCTTTGTGCGACTCCTTTCTTTCCTCTGTGTTATTTCTCATTATTACACATAACTACTTTTATGGACGTCTGTGCTTTGATTTCTTTGAATGTGGATTGGATGAGCTGTTACCAACATCTGGTGAGAATTTGATGTCAATAGCACCTTTAGAAATATATTGGTGTTCAGTACTTGTTTTACCCCCTGTGTAACTTTAGTTCTTGGTCTCTAATTTCTTCTGATTTCCTTTTTATGAACACTGAATCAGGAAAGCTGCATCCTCCTGCTCTGCTTCTCACAGAGAGCAGTATAATAGTAGCATAGCTCAGCTCAGAGCCCACATTAATGCCTCACAGAGTTCAAGTAGCAGCAGTGGCGTGTCCAGCGCCCAACCAGACTGGCCACCCCAGGTGCCACCCCAAAGGCAAAACAATAAAATTCAATCAAATATCAAATGTCCGATTATGTTTTCACGGTGAAGCTCAGATATCCGAGTGTAAGTGAATGCAGCATCGGCTTCT
>NW_005187670.1:596989-598852 GCF_000239375.1 Pundamilia nyererei | reverse complement strand
ATCTGCCACCCTTCTCCAAATCTGTGCCCCTACCTGGCCCCCCCAACAAAAAATTTCTAGACACACCACTGAGTAGCAGCAGCAGGTGAGTGAACTGAATTCTGCTGAGAGCGTCTTTGTCCAGCAGAGGGCCCCGGTGAGTTTGACATGACTAAGGAGCAGCTTCAGAGTGGATTTCAGGTGAAGCTCCATCAGCAGTGTTAGTGTTAGCAGTGCAGTTTGTTTCTCTGTGTCTCGCAGCCAGTTTGAGGCTCTGTGACTTTTAATAAATGTCCAGCGTTCACATGAAACTTTCAGGGACACACATGCGAGGACCAGAGCGGAGCACAGTTTCCTACAATCACTGAGTTTGTGTTTCTGTGGAAGCTCTGCCAACAAAGTGCTCCAGAACAACTCAATCTAATGTCAGCTGGTTATAAAAACTGATGCAGGCTGACGAAGCACAGTGTGACAGAGCAGCGCCTGTTTTACAGTCACATGAAGAAAATCCAAACTCTCATTCTAATGTGTATTCAAATCGCGGCCTGTGGTCGGCCACACAGTCACACCGTGAAGATAAACAAGTGTGGCTGTTAGACGTGCTGCAGGAAAACGCCTCTTCTCTCTAAAAGAACATGTTAGCATAGCTTAGGTTTGCAAAGCCTTCAGGAACAAACGAGACCAAAGTGGAGATTGTCGTGGAATTTTGTAAATAAAGTCTGTGGTCATGCTATTTATTACTGTGCGCAGGAGAACACACATACACATCAAAACATAGCAGGTTCATAGTAACGAACGTCTAACCTCGGGGCATCGCAGCGCCCTTTCATACCATCGCACAAACTCTGTGTATCTTTTCAGTTACAACAGTCTTTTGTCCAACCCGGGCTGTTGCTGTACACAGAAGACTCCCACCATCCTTTCCCAGGCCAGCACCTGCCGCTGACCCTGAGCTTCATCCCTCTGAGCAAAACAGTTTGCAGATAACATAGTGAAACATCGTTAGGCCTAGCTAAGCAGTTTTCACAAGGTCATGCTGACACATACTTGCTTCATCTTAAGCAGGCAAAGGTTATACAAGATTCTAAACACATAAATCTAATGTGAGGATAAACTAGAATTTTCCATAACAACATGTTTGTCTAAACGCACAGCAGCACATTTGGAGGAAACAGCTGTCAGCAGCTGTCAGCACAGCAGTGGAAGGACGATGATCTCTGTGGAACATGAACTGTATACCAAAGGAGTCAGTGTGAGGCTGTCTGTCCCACGGCTAAACTGGGTCATCAACAGGACAATGATCCAAGCACAGCAGCAGATCTCCAACGGAACGGCTGAAAAAGGAAAGAATGGAGCTGCTGCAGTGGTCCAGTCAGAGTCCAGACCGCAGCCTGACCGATGCTGGGGTCGGACTTCCAGACAGCTCTGCATATCTCAGCTAAGGCTGGTGACAGAGCTGTCGAGTTCATATTAGTCACGTGTCATACCGAATGTGTCGACATTTTGTAAAGGTTAAATCAACAGCATACAACATTTTTGTGAATGTTTTATGTTGTCATATAATACACTTTATTGTTTATTCTCGATTAGAACACCTTACTGTGAAAAAAGATTATTTTATGTTGCTTTGTACAGATCTCACGGCGTCGTTGGTGCACCTGTGTCCAACAAATGCCTGTAAGACTCAAGAGCACCTTGTGTCAGTTATTGAACTTGGAGGGAGTTACAGGTTTCTAGGCCTTACACGATTTCTCTTTTTGTGGTGGTGTATACGTGCTGATAATAAAGAACAAGGAAGAAGGATGAACCAATAGGAATGTATGAGACATGATCAGTGTTGGTCAAGTTACTTGAAAAAAGTAATCAGTAACTAATTACTGATTA
>NW_005187670.1:595125-596187 GCF_000239375.1 Pundamilia nyererei | reverse complement strand
AAAAAATCACGGTTTTAGTAACGCAGTAACGCAGCGTTCCTACGGGAAAGTAACGGTAATCTAATTACCGTTTTTGCAATAGTAATCCCTTACTTTACTCGTTACTTGAAAAAAGTAATCGGATTACAGTAACGGGTTACAAGTAATCCGTTACTGTAATGCCCATCTCTGGACATGATGGAAAGGCTTAAGTGAAAATGGATTGGAATGGCTCATTCCCAGTCAGTGGTTGACATCAGCTGTCAATGCTGTGTGATAAGTGTCCTTTATTTCATTTGAAAGAGGCTGTAAAACTTTGTGAAAGTTGGACACCAGTTGATGAGTGAGAGAGGCTCACTTTTCCATGTCAGCCATACTAAGGTGGATTTGTGAGATCTGTTGGTAAGCGCTGCTGTTTTTGCTGCTGTTGGTCTCTGCTAGTTGTTGTTAGCCGCTGTTGGTGAAACTTGAAGTGGGTTTAGAGTTGTTAGACTCAGACACTTAAGCCATGTCACAATATGTGTACTTGTGTTCAGTGTTAGGCAAGTTACTGTGAAAAAGTAATTAATTATAGTTACTAGTTACTTCTTCAAAAAAGTAACTGAGTTAGTAACTGAGTTACAAGACTCTAAAAGTAATTAATTACTTGAAAAGTAATTATTGCATTACTTTAAAAAAAATGTTTGTAAATAACCCTAAATGCTTTTACTCAATTCCTTGCACCTTATTTTGGCACTCATCGCTGTTTTCACTTACCAGCTTCCTGTTTGGGTTTAGAAGCTTTTATTTTGATGGGACGATTTCCTGTAAAAATGTTTGCAGTTTTTGCAGCAGTCGCGGGAGGCACAAGGTATGTTTATGACATAAATAAGGACACGTTTAGATGTTTTGTGTGACAGAGGCTACATTTGTTACATTTTATGTTGAAGCTTACTTTATGTTATAAGGTTTACAATTGTAAGAGTGTGGAATTTTGCTTACACGCTGCTTCTGTGTATATATCCCCATCTCTGAGATTGATGGTTTACTGCCATCAAACCTTCAAAACTTCATCAGTAAAGTGGCATCCTTCATTGGGGGGGG
>NW_005187670.1:587724-590856 GCF_000239375.1 Pundamilia nyererei | reverse complement strand
GTATTAAACAGAAGTATGAGACGGTCGAGAATTTACACCAGTGTCCTGTTATGTTTTTGACAGCAAGGAGCAGACGGCCGAGTTTATTAAACTCCACCGAGACAGCGGTGACGCAGATCTGAAGGCTAGACCGTCCAATTCCACAGCCGTTTACTTCCGGCCTACCCGACCTTCTGTGGACCCGGCCCACGTAGACCGCAAAGGCCGGGTCCTCAGGAGGATGCAGCCCATGAATTTGGACGCAGCCAGTGTCATTCAAATACATTAACTGTCGCAATGTTGGCAAAGAGAGTACGTGATGTAAGATTTGAGCATGCGTGGTACCGATCAGGTTTCCAGTACAGATCGGGTAGTGACACCCACACATGGATCCTCCTTTTCCGCAGATTTGAAGGATGGGTCGGGTGTGTCCTTCGTGGTCCACTATATCCCAGAATATATAACATATTTTCAGGCGAGAATCTGTGTAAACTTCAAAGATCTGCTGGGTTTATCAAGATATCGCATATTTGCAAAAGTGCTCCGATGTCTTCGGAGACGTCTGTTACCCTCCCGCTCAATAGCTAGCAGGGAGCTCGAGGCTCACTAGAGCCGGCTGAAATTAGCTGACTCTGAATTAAATCTGACATTAAAAATATTTCAATTCAGGAGGAAACATTTTCACCGGGAACAAAAACAGCAGGTTAATACGTGGAGATCCTGAAGGCTCCAAAAGTGATCAGATTAGATTTTAAGTATTTGTTCAGTTCTCTTCCAAACCCAGCAGCTGTCAGTTGTAATTTTTAAATGTTTACTAAAATAAAAATAAAAGCGTTATAACATCTCACCTGTTATAATTTTTAATCAGGCATACATGTGTACTATTTTTATTAATAGAGAGATTAAGCTTGTGTATCGTTCATTTAGTGATTGTGCTTAACTGTATGAAGCTTATTAGACATTATCAAACAGATGATATGTAAGCGACGTGTAGTGCATTTTACCAAAGTGCTTAAGATAATTTTTTAATTATCTTTTTTTCGTTAAAAAATCTACTACATCATGTATAATTTTTTTCATGTCATGTGTAATTTCCATTGCAGATATTAATCACAGTTAAATCAAACTCCAGAGCTGTGGTGTCATCAAGTACGCTGGTGTACAGAAATCGCGCTGTGTTGCCGAGAACGCGAGTACGGACTCGAGTACTCGTGAATTGAGAAATGGCCTTAATGAAAATGTAACCAAACTGTTTACCAGGGTAAAGTATAGCCTGACATTAGTTGGTAAATTGTTAACTTTTAACCAGCTGTTATTGTTGTCAGCTGTCTGGAAACAGCAAGGTCACGTCCGATCTGCTGATAATAGTCACAATATCAGGAGTAAATGAGCACGTTTATGCACATTTCCACGTGTTAGAGACTTCAGCTTGAGGAGGAAGAGGGTGGGATTTGATTAAGGTGCCGGTGGCGTAGTCCCTTTCGTTCATATTCTGGTTTCTTTGGTGAAGGCTTCCCCTTCTCAGATGATCAAACAGGTATGATGCAGGTATGAATCTAGCTGTCCGTCCACAGTATGCAAACATCTACAGTTGCTCTTGTCCTCTGCCTTTGGCGTACTCCAGCCTAAAATGTGATAAGGCTGAGCGGCAGGGTGCAGTATCCAGATATCTTTGCCGCTGTGTTCAGCATGACAGCCTCCACAAACTGGTGCCCGTTTCTATTTTAAGAAGTTAATTCTAAACTTATCAGTTTGCTGGAAGATGAAATTACAGACTAACATGTAAGTTTCTGAGTACAACATTCTTTTTTTGATTAAATAACTTGAAAAATGACTGATTATATCTTTAATATATTAAAAACTAACACCAAACCTGTAATATAATGACATAAAATAAAACAAACTTTCCAGTGCACTGTACACAGTTACCAAAGTGCAACTCTCTGTGTTAGAATGCATCTCGTTTTCCTTGAACACAGCACAGAAAATCATAAAATAAACGGTTGATTTATTTATTTATTTGGAAGATTTAACTCTCGTTTCCTGTGATTGATCACATGCTGCTGACGTCACCCTCGCGTGAACGCGCGGGGGAATCCCCGGTCGGTCGATACTCAGCCCCGTGTGAGCTGGTGTGAGGGCGAGTCCACACACGGGCGTTGCTGAGCTTCGACGTGCAGGGCCCGGGACCCTCAGGTGGGAGGGCAGCGTAACTCACCTGGCTACACAGGTGAGGTGGGGCTGAGCTGATTCTGAGCTCTGCTGGTAAACACAGTCTGTCCCAGCGGCTGTGAGCGGTGATCAAACACCGTGTGGAGCAGTTGTTGGTGTTTTGTTATCGTTTGTCACGTACAGCTTTAAGAGGCGGAACCGGAAATCCCCCAAGACAGAAGCAGTCTGGGACGGAGACGTCCAGATTATCCAGGACGAGGAAGTGAGTCGGTGTGTGTTTCGATTCTTCAGCTCCAGCCAGCACGTTCGGACACCGGCCACAGACCGAGGAATGAGGCCGACACCATGCTGCTGATCCTGCTCTGCCTCCACGCCGTCTCCTGGGGTAAGGAGCCGCCGCCGCCGGACAATACCTGCCGAGCTACCGGCTAACAACGGCCCGTAGCCCCGCAGGCTAACCACGGATGAAGCAATATTCTGTGCGTGTGCGCGACAGACAGAGATTTTGTGTTTGAATCACGTTTTCGCTCCGGAGTCAGACTGAACTTTAAAATAACCGATGTTAAAATGTCATTTTCTAACGTCTTCAGTTATTAATGACTCATTCAAGCTGTTTTGTTGTAATCGGCGTCAGGTGTTTCCAGCTGAACACGAAAGGCTGCTGTTACCTGCCAGCTGGGTTTCACCTGTGGATTTAGCGTGGCCGTCACATTCAGGTTCAAATGTCAGAGGTTATCTTAAAACTGATCATCCGGATAAAATACGGAACTCGTTGAGCTCAGACCAGGAAATGTTCGGTTCAGCGCGTCTAACATGAGAAAATGTCCTTTTTCTGTTTGCTGCGACTGTTTCAGGTTAAAAAGGTGAAACAGTCGCAGCTGCTGGAGGGTTAAAGGTTCGTGTGAAACATGGAAGTGGGCTATAAATGTCCAAAGCTCCTGACATGACAGGAAAGGATCTGTGAGGCTTTCAAAGAGTTTA
>NW_005187670.1:578906-585313 GCF_000239375.1 Pundamilia nyererei | reverse complement strand
GCCAGAGAGCCACAAACGGGCAGCAGCTGCAGTGAAGCCCTGAAGCAGCATGTGGTCATGGGTCCATGGAGGGATAAACATCTGCTCTTATCAATGTTAAGCTGCACAGCTGGGTTACTTTCCGTGGAGCTCCGACAGTCTGATAATTCAGCTGGGAAACACAATCTTATCTGAATACAGGACAAGACGAGCAGAAGCAAACACTTCAGTTTAATTCACTCACACTGTGTGTGTGTGTGTGTGTGTGTGTGTGTGTCATTGTCTTCATCAGAAGTATGAAGACACCATAGACTCCAGGACCATTGAAGACCTGGAGGAGGGGCAGCGGTACTGTGTTCAGGTGGCCTATACGGTCCACGGGGACCTCGTGGAACCACGCAGCTGCATCCAGTGTGAGGTCATCCCTGCATCAGGTAAGCTGCTCTTCTTGGTGTAACGTTCCTTTAACGCGCTCCGACTCCAACCAGAGACACAGATGTAAACGACTCCACTGCTTTTGAATCAGCTGAAGGTTTTAAAGCTGCAGCAGTAAAATCACTGCGTCTGTTTTCTCAGAACACGTGAACAGGACGCCGATGATCGTGGGGCTGCTCGTCGGCATCGTGGTCCTCGCCATCATCATTCTTACATTGGGATACCTCGGGTTTTTCCAAACTGAGAAAATCAAACGCTGCCTGGAGCCACATAAATATGAAATCCCACCGGTAAGACCAACACTGCTGCACACACTCACCACACAGACACTGGTGGGCGCTGTATCCACTCAGAGCGTGTCAGCGAGTAAAAGAGCTGATTTTGAAAGTGATCGCTTCACGATCAGTGTGTAAGACCGACGTGGTTCTTCATGGTGACTGGTGAGTCGCTGAACTGTCCGATGGTGTTAACAGAGCCGTCAGTCCAGCAAAGTTAGAGCCAAAGTTCGATGGGTTTAATTTTGTACTTGTTTGGTCGAGTGTGTGAGACAGACACGGTTAGAGTGGGGAAAAGGCCGTCCTGTGTTTCCCACTATTGTGTTTTTTATTTGAATAATTTGTTTGTTTTTAAGCAGGCTGCTGCCGTTCTTTTGTTCTGTTATGTGTTTGAGTAAACGAATCGCTGCATTTGTTCGCAGCTGGAAGAGTTAAAACCGCTTCTCTGAGCTTCGACCAACATTATTAGCAGACGTACTCATGGGCAGATAAATGACTGTTGTAAAAACAATCGGTGAAAGGCTCAGCCAATCGCCCATCGTTAGTCTTCACTGCCTCTGAGGTTCCTGTGTCTTCTCCTCCTTCAGAATCTGTTTCGTGGGGAATTTGAAGTCCGACCATTTACTCCCATCGTAGAGCGCTATGACGACCTCCAGATCTCTCACGGTAACTACGAGCCCAGATCAGCACTCAGCCCTCCCGCCGCTGCTTCCTGAACTCTTGGAGAGACTCCGCCCACTCACAGAGACTCCACTCAGTTTACCAGCAGAGGCGACTGAGTCGCTCACCTGCTCCAGGTGATCTAACCGTGCACCATCTGATCTCAGAACATTTGTGAACTACTCCCATGAGGACAGCGGGTGGAGTAAAACCAGGATGGAGCGCAGCGAGCAGCTTCCTGACACTAATTTTAACCACTGGGCGCTAACAACCATCGCAGCAGAGAAGCGGGTCACTCTAGCATTAACCAAGTATCGTTTCTGAATGGCCACGCCTCCCTGAATGTTCTCCACGCTGCCGCTGCTTCAAACCGCCGATGACAGAAAATAGTAGAAAAACAGGAACTGCAAACACGTCTGCGTGCTCTTTCTCAAACTTCCTACAGTCCTGTTTAACTCTGAGAGTTAGTTTCTTTATTAATAACTGTCGGTGAGAGCGTTCCTGGGCAGGTGGGAATAACACGCTCACTGCTGGATCTGACTGGCTGCGGTAAGAGGACAGTTGTGGCCAACACTTCCTGTTTCAGTGAAATAGGAAGTGTCGCATGCGCCTGTAACATGAACACTGTTGGGTAAATGTTTGTCTACGGGAAATTTTCATGTAATTTTTTTGGGGGCGGGGACACAGGAAGCCCCTCCTCCCTGCAGAGGTCAACTCCCCGTCCTTCTCAATAAGCGGAGTTCACCTTAATAAAATGTCTGAGTCACTGGTGAGGCTGAGTCATTGCTTCCAGTAAACAGCAGGTCAAAGGTTACAGTAACAAACGAAGCAGCAGCTCACAGCCACGCCCACAACACTTTTTATTGTTTCAGGAACGACTGAAGCAGCCGAGATTTTAAACTTTAATACTGAAAAATCATCAACACACATCGTAGTCACAAACAGGAAGTTCAGGAACAAAAAACATCCTTTTATAATCCAGTGTCAGACGGAGACGAGACAGCAAATGTGCTTCCAGCTATAAATTAGCCCCGCCCCCTTGAAGTGTCAGCCTGGAAGATTTTCATTAAAAATACATGTAACAATCACAGACTTTTAATTTGGAGGAGTCACAGGAAGTACAATCTGGAAACCAATCAGGTACAGTCTGAGGTAAAAAATTTTTTTATCTAAAACGGTCCAGAGTGAGCGTGACCTGATGGACGAGGTGAAACGTGTGTGTGTGTGTGTCACCTGTGGCTAACAGGTTAGCATCCGTCCTGTGGCGGCTACACATCGCTCCGCTCGACTGTGCTATATCCAACCACAGCAGGACGGGTGCCGGTTTGCTCGGCTATTTGTTTACGGCTTCTCGTCAGAGCGAGAGGCGAGTCTCACATCCAGCTGTTTACGGCTAACATGTGACCTTTAGCATTTAATCAACAGGAAGTGAGGCTGAAATCTCCCAGAGTGACACTTTAACAGTAAGACCGGCGGTCCTGCCCGCCAGCAGGAATTCCCTCATTTTACAAAACACACTGAGACTGACACAGAGAAGTGAAACATAACAGAACTATATTTACACGCGTGTGTGTGTGTGTGTGCGTGCACAGCAGCACTGATTGGTCTCCATTTAAAAAGCAACAATACTAAAACTGTTTTTACAGCTTCGATTAAAACAGCAGAATACAAAACATCTGAAGGCCGTGTGTGTGTGTGTGCACGGGTATTAACATCTTAATGGGGACCAACATTTGGTAGTATACTATACTTGTGGGGACAAACAGCCCTCATGGGGACCAAAATACCGGGCCCCAGTTTGAAGGCATTTTTGAGACTCAACTAGGTTTTGATTTGGTTTAGGGTCAGGCGTTCATTTTTGATGGTTAGGGTAAACGGCTAGGGAAAGCATTATGTCAATGAGATGTCCCCACAAGGATATAAATACACGTGTGTGTGTGTGTGTGTGTGTGTGTAGAGACGTCTTAACCCCATAAATCTTCAGTGCGGCCAAACTTGTAGATCAGAGTGCTGCAGAGAGAGGAGACAGTGATGTCACAGTGATGTCACAGTGATGTCACACACTGAGCAGACAGATCCAAACTCACAGCTCGGCTCCACAGTGCTGTGATGTTTGGAGGCTAATGAAGCTCTCTGTCATGTAATAGCTGTGTCACTACCCGAGCCGTACCGGAAACCCGATCGGTACCCCGCATGCGCCAAAGGTGTCTACTTCCGGTCGAAGCGTTTTACGATAGTTACAGGTCAGAGTATCTGTTAAGATGTTAAGAATAACAAGCATCTCTTAAAATGTTTCCAATAATGAAACATGTCAATATAATGTAGACAAAAATAAAAAGAGTTACGGATCAGGGCTCCCCGATCCGTATTAGCGTCAATTAGCGTCATTACAACCGTGGCCTCAATCTGATGTAGTGATAGTCGAGCGTGTTTATGCTCGTCTGTGAAGAGGATTGATTGGAATAGTGATGATGATGTTCGCTATCACTGTCAGTTGTCAGTAAACACTTCATGTGGCTGATGAATCTTCGCGTGACACATTATAAAGTCTGTATTATTAACTCTGTAATTAAGATAAGATGACCTTTATTAGTCCCACAGGTGGGAAATTTGTTTTGTTACAGCAAAAGTAATACAAGTAGCAAAATTAGGCGCCATTCTTCTTATTTTACGGCGCTGTTGCTCAATCGGGGGACGCTCTCTGTTGAGGAGAAAAGCATGAATTTGTTTGTATACGGATTATCCATTGTTTAAATGTCCCGGTAGTCGAAAAGGAGGAAGAGCTGTTGAGAAATGCTAGGAGCTAACTGGGCGCTAACCGTATCATTCAAATATATTAACTGTCGCAATGTTGGCAAAGAGAGGAAGTGACGTAAGATTTGCGCATGCGGGGTACCGATCGGGTTTCCGGTACGGATCGGGTAGTGACAAGCTACACAGCTGTGGTTAAACTAACATGAGCACAAGGCAGGTGGAGGTGAAACATGATGGTCCTGATGGACTGAGACTAACTCCAACCACGACAGGGTGTGAATCAATCATTAATCTGGAGCAGGTTAGAAAACAAACACTCATTTAGAGCTGGAAGCCCCTCCCTGAGAAATCTGGTATTTACAGTCTGTGTGGATGTTAAAGCTTCTTTTCACGCTCGTATCCATCCACCCGCTTTTAGTTCTTCTTTCTGCATCAGTTAGTGGAACAGAAACGGGCCTGAATGGGTTAAACTGAGCCAGGCTTTCCTGGCAGGAGCTCCCGCCCATTACGGGAAATAAGATGCAACAGGTTTCATGTAATGTGTCGCAACGCTGCAGGAAGCACATATTTGGCACCAAGCTGGTTAATTACAACAGGCCTGTGCGCCGTTTCAGCTGCTTCAGTGTCAGCGCTGCTGCTTTTCACTCACCTAAAAAAGATGAAGGCGTTCTGAAAGAACACAGCCATCCCCGGAGCCACTTCTTTCTCTGAGGGAACACAGCGACATGTTATCAGTCACATCAGGTTTCACTGTGACTGAGCATGCTCAGAGAGAGCCGACTCCCTGCGCAGGTCTAAGGAAGTCAGATTAAAATCATTTGTTGTATTTTTAGACTCCACAGTGTAATAACCACAAAGCTTTTCTTCTGCTGCTCACACAGCAAGCGCAGCAGGGTGAAGACTGCAGCGCATTGACCTGCTGCAGGAGCAAAGCTGAATTTAAAATAAGACTCCCTGATCCATCGTTTCAGGATCAAATCCGACCAACTACCAGGTCTACGCTGCAACCTCAAACACCCTGCTGTGGTCACGTGTGAGAGGCCACAAACTGCACCCGCTGGAGGTGAAATGAACCGAGGGCTGTCCCTGAGTGCTACCTGCGCCTCAGTCACGAGAACAATGAGCAGTTTGAACCTTGTGTGGTTTGTAGTGATTCACTGAGGTTTGCTTTCGGTTCGTGTGGATTTTTTCTGTGTGAAACGAGACCAAACCACAGGAAAAAGCTCCAAGTTTCCAAAACGGTCATGTGATTCAGAGCAGAAGAAAACACCATGAAGCAGCTGATAAAGGCCAGCAGTGACTTCGCGCTCCAAACCATAGCATACTCTCTGACTTTGTCCAGGCTGCAGGCTGAGCTGTTATTAACTTAAAGGTATAACTTCTGGTTTTCCCTCCAGCCTTCTGATCATTTCCAGGTTTGCATGTTTGACCAGCAAGGACAGACTGAGGGGAGAAACTCACTCGGCACTACGTAGCCTCCAAACAGGATCCAGATGGAGCCGATGAGCGAGCCGAACATCATCATGAAGCCGATGAAGAGCCAGAGACGAGCTCCTGCAATCGCAGACACATGCAGTACAATTACATATGAGCAGTGCTGTGTCTGCTGTGTTTGTCCATCCTGACGGCTGTGCAAAGGGCAGGATTCACACCGCCGTCAGATATACGTTTTTTTAAAATATCATTTTAGCTTTTATTGGATAGATACAGCGAAGAGAGACAGGGTTAGGGTTAGGGTTACCCACATGCAGACCTAACCCTAACCCACGCCGGCATGTGGTCTGTGCACCCACTGAGCCACACCACATATTAGTCTCTTTACAGCCACACAGACAGCTGAGGCTCTGCACTTTACTCTTAACATCTGCCTCACGTGTGCGTTTCTCACACCTCTGAGCGCCACAGCAGATCCCTGACAGGTGACAAACACTCACCTGTCCGGCCCATACAGCCTTCTCCGTACGTGTCCCCCCTCACCTGGCCGTTGGAAACTGCATTAATCCTGAGAATGAACACAGAGTCACATAGAGGAGTCTGAGCGCTTCATGCTGCTCACACTGCAGACATAAACAGGAAGTGATCACATGATGTTACATAGTCTCTGCTTTGTTTTTGACCTTTGTTGATTCACATTTGACTGCAGCACCAGTTTCCAAGCACACCGTGAAATCTGGCAGGTCTGTAACTTCCTCGGAGTCTGAGGTCAAACTAGAGCTGGGCGATAGAACGATAACGATATGTATCGCGATATAACTTTTACTCGATAGAGAAATTAAGCTATCGCGATAGACCTCGCCGCTCTTG
>NW_005187670.1:571448-577654 GCF_000239375.1 Pundamilia nyererei | reverse complement strand
ACCTGTCTGACACCAGCTCAGCTCATTAACAGCATCGAGGTCAGAGTAACAACAGACTGAATGATTCTGCAGTTTGGCTGCTCTCCTGTCACATCGTGAAAGGTTTTGGTTCCTCTTTGGTGAAAGAAGAGTTCTAAGTAATGAGGCGTCATCAGAGGTCACAATTTGTCCTTTCAAAGCCTCGCTGAGATGTTTAAGCTGGAATTACATTTCACTGCAGGAGGAAACCATATAAAGCGGCTGCTTGTAAAGAGGCTGTGAGGCACATGAACAAACCCAAGCAAATCTTACATGTGTTTTCATGTGGATAACTCTCCCCCACCCGCCCGCGCCTCAATGGTCTAACAACTCTGAAAGCATGTACGGTATGAAAGCAACGTTTCACACTTACATGAAGAAAGCGATGGTGGAAAAGACGCCACAGGTGTGGAAGGCGTGGTTCATCTGCTCCTGGGTTGGATACGCCACAGCGGCGTCGATCATGATCCACCAGCCGGTGAAGAACTAAAAGAAGAGAACGTGCACAGCGAGACGTGACGTTTCTAAAGGTTTTACTTCCTGTCCATCCTTAGCAGACATCCGTGCTGTCACTAATGTCTGAGTGTTTACAGATCATGGGGTGGCTGCAGCTCAGCTCATCTGGCTGCTCCAGTCTGCATACCAAATATCCTTGGAAAGATACTAAACCTCACTGCTCTCTGATGGATGAATGTGTGTGAATGTTGGATAGAAAGCAAAGCAAAAAGTGTTTGTGTGAATGAGGCTTTGATTGATCAGATGTGTCTTAGCTGGACTGGTTTTTACATCAGACTATCACAGCAAACTTCTGGATTATTAACAGTCATGTTTGAGGTAAACACAGATTATGGCATTGTTCTGGGACAAACGGGAAACAGATCGCGTGAAGCGGAATATTTACAGCTCCAATAAGACCTCCACCATTCACCAACCTCCCAGCAGTGAACATTTATCTTATCGGAGATTTCAAACAGACTCCGTCCCTCTCTGCCTCACACTAACCAGAACTCCGGCCACGATGGAGGCCACGGCATTCCTCCTCTCGCCCCAGTCGATGCATTCACACTCGGGCCAGCGGAAGTTATCCAAAAAGCCGGCCATCCTCCTCCGCCTTCTTCTTCTTCAGTTGTCCTGACAGGCGAGTCTGCCGCCCCCTCAGCAGCTGCTCACACTCTGTGAAAGACGCCTTTAAAACAAACACAGGCCGTTAACAGCGTCCTGCAGCGGGTGAAGGACGTCTGGACCTGAAGATTCAACCAGAACCAACGGACATTGATTTTCACCACATCTGCTACAAACTGTCAGAAATATGAGGACACGTCGTCATTCAGAAGGTTTTTTTTTCCCCATTTTAATCGCAGAAGAACGTTTTGAAAAATAAACAGACGGGAGAAACAGATCCATGTTTCTACCTGGGTTTAGCTCACTGTCACGCATCAGCTTACAGACTCAGCAGTAGGGCTGCACGATTAATCGTTAGAAAATCGCGATCTCGATTCATACTTATGTGCGATCTCATTTCCAAATGACAACGATTTAAAGACGATTGTACCGCATTTTGATCCGGGACGTAATCTGCATGAAAACAAGCGCTCACTCTTCCTGCTCAACAAATGACAAGGGCGGAGCCTTATACCACGTGATACAGAAGCTGTGCCGTGTGATGCTAAAATTAGCAGGGAAAAAACCACGGAGAGCACGTCAGGGATGACGAGAAAGTGACAGGAGAAAATCCGTCCCGGTCAACCACCCAAACATCAATAACGGGAACCTTATACAGCGCTTCCCTATACACGTCGAACTCAAAGAAATTACGGAGGCTATCACTTATCACCCGACCAATGATATGGCTCCCATCAACACTGTGCAAAACGAGGGATTTAGGAAATCTGCTCTGTACACGCAGCGTCGAGCAACGGTGGAGACGGAATTTCAAGCAGTACAACATTTTGCAGCAACGACAAAACGTGAGACATTTGTTGTTTTTATGTTTATTTATTGTTTTTATGTTCAGTTTCAACTGTTACGAAGTTGATGTGCAGTTAATAAGTGCAATAAATATTTATACTGGAAAAGAGAATCGTGAGAGAATCGTGATCTCAATTCTAAGCCAAAAAATCGTGATTCTCATTTTATGCAAAATCGTGCAGCCCTACTCAGCAGCAGGTCAGAATCACACAGAACAACATTTAGACATTTCCTCCAACAGCACGTGATCAGATGATCACAAGTTCAGTCTGAGATTCACAGCCGGGGTTCTTTCACTGCTCTCAGGAAAAAGCTTCACGAATCGGAGGAAACTCTGAACATTACCTCCTCCTGACCAGGTGCAGGTTATGACCAGGTAAGGTGTTGAGCATCAGTTACCATGGTGACTTAGTGGGTAAAAAGAGAGGCCCAATTTTAGGAGTGTCACCTGTCCCGGCTCCAACACTGAGATGCTTCAGTGATGGACTGAAGCTGCAGATGCTGACCTGCTAACACCTGCTCACCAGTTTCCTGCAGGAATCTGATTATTTTACTGTTTCTTTATTTTTTAACAAGCCATTTTACTTTATTTTGACTTATTCTTTTTCAGTCTGAGATCTTTTACATTTAAAGGAGCTTCTTTTGTGGTCTTTTAGAATTTAATTGGTATTTTATAACTTTACACTGTAGTTCAGCTTTTTATTTCTTTCATAGTTATTGAGGTCTGTTTTGTTCCGGCTGGTTCACTTGTTCTCGTGTACATATTTAAAGCGCAGGTGTATCCGCAGGGCAAAGTGTTTGCTAGCTGGTCGGGGCTAACTGTTAGCTCCACAGCAGCACAGGCGTAGCTGCTCCGTCAGCCTCCTGCGGATTCCCACACCGTCAGGGTTGTCAACACCTGTCTGTTCTTCGCTCCCTGCTGGATTAATAACCGTACACCTGTCCTGTGACGGTCACAGCTCACCGAGCATTTGTTCCACCGAGCAAACGGGAGCTAACGGAGGCTAACGCTAACTGCTCGTAACCCGCCTCGTTTCCCGCTTTATTCCTTCAAGTAACATCGTTAGTCGCACCTGCCTGCTAGCCTCCCAGCTGTCTGAAAACTCACCTGATATCAGTCACCCCCATGAAACAGAGCCGCGCAACAACGTTTTTCACTTTCCATTTACGGCACAGCCTCTCGTCTGCGGCTTCATTTCCGGGAGCCTCACGGGCTCTGCGGCACACTGCTGCCTCCTGCGGTCAGGACCAGGCTCTGCATCCTGTAAAGTCACTAACTTTAGCAGTAGTGAAGCGCTGTATGCTGGCAAACAAATACCACGTACACACACATGTGATGAACGAGTCCCCAAGGCTGGGGAGGACGTTTATAAAGAATAATTATATAACCATATAGATTTTTACATAAAATGTTTTAAATTAAAAATCTTTACACATGATGAGGTTTTTGCATTTCATTCATTCATCTTTATTTCCCATCAGCATATCGATCTGCATTCACTCACACTTCAGTCCAGCACAGATGAAAGATGTCTCAGGTCTTATCTGTGAGACCCGTGTGGTGAGCACCATAAACACAGCAGCCTTCTTAATATGTTTTGTTCTATAAGCTGGTTTGTTGTCCATGAACTAAAAATGAGAGAGAAGAGTAGAACAGCAACGGCATTATCACATGTGTCCACAGTAAGTGTCCAGTAGGTGTCGCTGTTTTCACTGAGTCTTCTCTGAGCTGGACTCATGTTGCTGCCTTGCTTTGATGTTTGAATCCACAAACCAGCAGAGACTGATTCATGAGAAAACCTCAGAAATCTCCTGCTTGTTCGAGCCGAACATCAGCATGAAAGTCTGAAACGGCTCCAGACTTCAGACACAGACAGACGGCATCTTTACTCACCGAGAGAAAAAGGCTGCGAGGTTGACCTGAGAGCTGCTGCTCTGAACGAGCTTCAGTCAGACGTGAACATGAAGCAGAGCGGTGCTCTTCATCATCAGAGAGCCTCAGACTGAAGCGTTCCTGTCATGGACAGACCTCTGGGCTTCGTTCAGAAACACAGGCCACAGCTTTTCTCTTCCACCAAAGGACAATCGGCCGCTCTCTCACTTCATTTTATTGAAACGTCAGCTTTCATTTACTAAAAATATATTTTTCTTCTAATGACCAGAACAGCATGTGGAAGGTCAGATTTCTGTTCAGTGAGGCGATGCAGACTCACAGCACCGTCACCTCCACCCACTCCAGAGAAAGCCTGATTACTTGCCCTAACCCTTTCAGCCCTGATACTGATACATGTACAAATACTGATGCTGATAAAGGTACAGGCACACATACAGATACGGATAAAGGTCCTGATACAGATTAAATACAGTCAGGTCCATAAATATTTGGACACAGACAACTGTTTTTGGTTCTGTGCATCAACACAATACATTTTAAACGAAACAGCTCAGATGCAGAGCTTCAGCTTTAACTCAGTGGGTTGGACAAAAAGATTAGTTCCTCACATTTTAATCCAAAGTATGTTTAACACAATCCCTTCATTCCCACACAGATTCAATAAGTGATAATGAAGTGTTCATTTCTAATACGCTGTTGAAAACCCTTTGCTGGGTTTGCTGACGGTCTTAAACTCACAGACATCACCAGATGCTGGTTTCCTTCTCTCTCTCAGGCCTTTACTGCAGCAGCTTTCAGCTCCTGTGTGTTTGTGGGTCTTTTTGACCAAAGTTTCGTCTCCAACAACTGAAATGCTCAGTTGGGTGAAGGTCAGGTGACTGACTTGGCCACAGATAAGGATGTAATGAAGAAATTCCCCACACCTGTCCATGAAATAGCCTTTGAGTCAACTGTCCAATTACTTTTGGCCCACTTAAGAAGAGGGTTGCACACGTTAAGGAGCTGAAACTCCTAAACCCTTCACCCAGTCTGAACGTGGTTACCCTCGATCGAAAGCTGAGAGTCTAACCATCATATCCACGTCCATTATATAACTATAACTGGAATATGACTCAGTAAACAGGTCACAACACAAAACTTGTCAGTGTCCATATATATATGGACCTAACTGAACAGATACTGATGCAGGACGACTCCTTCACTCTCCTCCTGAGACTGAAGCAGGTTCATCCGTGAACATTCAACACTGAACAGCTACACACAGAGCAGTAAACTCACCCCGATCACTTTCCAGCTCCTAATCTTTGTGTGGATGGTTTTCTTCTTTTTAGGCAGCCAGATGTTCAGAGTCCAGCTGTGGGTGTCGGTGAAGGTGAGATAGCAGATGGAAACGTCATTAAAGCGATGATAAGAGGCGATATGGTAGGCTCCGAGTCTGCTTTTGTTCATATCTGCAGACTCACTGATAGATCACTTGTTAGAGTCTACGGAGAGAGATTCAGTTTTCCTTCAACATAACACAAGATAAGCTAAGATTCTTTTTCAGCAGCTGAAACTAAAACACAACCTAAAGCTGTATAAAGTTCAAATGTCTGACTCAGGCACATGAAATAAAGCACGGTCAGTAAAAATGTTAATCAAGCTTTTATATCCACTTATTAAATAATTACAGAGAGCTCTGTGATGGATCGAAACCTGTACAGGTGTACCCATCAATCACCCTATGAGACCTGTGATAGGCTCCGCCCACACCATGACCCTGGACTGTAATGAAAATGAACAGACTCTGCTCACCCAGCAGGAGAGGATGCCATCCCATAATAACCACCAGCCTGCTGACATGTTTGAAGCTTCAGCGTCTGTGAAGCCAAAATAAATCCCTCTGTATGAAAATGTGATCCTTAAACAAACTGATCAGAGATCACAGATTTATTCACGTCACTTTTATTTACATCACAACCACAGACTGAATTGTATCCATCCACTGGATCCTGATCACTGATTCATTGATCTCATTCAATGATTTTAATGACAGCTTCACCTGTAAACGATGAATCAAATCTACAGTATGACAGAGTGGAGTACGCAGGAAGCAACAGAACACAGAAACAGCAGCAGTTTTAGATACGGGCGACACGGGCGGTTTGCCCGGGGCGGCATCACGGGCATCGGCAAAAAAAGAAAAAATGCTCCGATTAAAAAAAGCTATGATATCGGACACAGCTACTTCTTCTTCTTCGGGGTTTAACGGCAGCTGACATCCTTGTACATGCAGTGCTGCCATCTTCTGTTTCAGTCCGTTATTACACTCTTAAATCCTGCTACT
>NW_005187670.1:568943-570969 GCF_000239375.1 Pundamilia nyererei | reverse complement strand
GCCTACGTATATCGCAGCATAACTAAGGGAGGATTCAGGGTCACCTGGTCCAGCCCGAACTATATGCTTTAGCAAAAAGGAAAGTTTGAAGCCTGATCTTGAAAGTAGAGATAGTGTCTGTCTCCTGGATCCAAACTGGTTCCACAGAAGAGGGGCCTGAAAACTGAAGGCTCTGCCTCACGTCTCAAAATAAAGTTTTTCTGGTTCTGAGTAAAACCCTGAAACTTCCTGTTTTGCTGAAGTTCTGCATTTCTGTGTTTTCAGCGAGGATGTGGTTAAAAGTGTTTGTTTTTTTGTCAGTAGCCTGTAAAAAAACATGTACGTGATGTGACAGCTGACCTTTAGTCTGAGAGCCGGACCAAAAGAACAGCCCAGCAGAACAAAACATCATCGAGATGCACAAAATAAATAAAGGAGGGTTCAAATGATTCATAAATGCAGCTGAAGTGTGCGTCCACGCAGTGACTGATGGGAAAACAAGTTCAACTGGAGCGCCTCCTGCTGGCCTCAACGGCCCGTGTACAGGTAGCACTGGGGCCTCAGGGTGGCGCTACAGGGCTTTGAAATGAGGCCTGGCTGAGGAGTCGTCTTTGTCAGAGGCAAAATCAACTTGGTTGGCAACAGTTGCTCGAACAGATGTGTGGTAGACTTGCTTTTCAGGAGCTGCTACCGACAAACCAGCAAATAAACATCAAATATTTCCTCCCTGACATTTGTGAGCTTCCCTCAAACACACTCCGTCAGTCTTGTTGCTGCTGAACAATAAAATATTTAAAAAGTTTACCTGGTGATGTTCTCTCGCACGATCGCAGAAACACCAAACGACTGACACCACGCCGATGCTGTTCACAGGACAGAGCAAACGATCTGGAGAATCTTGTCGTTGTTATCGTTCCCCTCGCGCGTGTTATTACTGCGATTTCAGCGTTTTCGCTTCACAACTAAAGCGTGCAGTTTACTTTGTGAGCACTCAAATGGAGTCCTGAAAAGCAAGTCTACCACACATCTGTTTGACCAACGCCACTTGATCTGGAACACCAGCAGCCAAGTTTGAGTCTGATTTAAAACGATGTTTCACGTGTTTCTGTAGCGAAGAACAATCAGAAGCATTTCATCCGTCACAAAGACTTTTATTAGAAATAAATCCGAGTATTTACAGTGTTCACACTTCTTCATCATAAGTTCTGCTGGACGGCCCGAATCCTGCCTGATGGAGATCCAAGGTGAACCCGCTGGAAACAGCAGAGGACAGCGAGGTCTCACAGCAGCTGGTGGCAAACCCAAGCCAACCTCATCCCCACATCAGTTATTACTACACCCAAACACACAGCCTGCAGGGCTACACCTTCACATGTAGTTATGTTGTAATCCAGTTACTGAACACGTAATTAAACTGGGCTACGAAGACTGAGAGCAGTAAAAGACCCAGACTGTCTCAGTACAGCCCAGCATCGGGTCACCTGGTTCCTACGAGCAGGAGCAGCAGAGGCTTCGGTTAACCTCCGACCATTAAAACCATTAAAAAAACCAGTAGAAAGCAAAACATTTACATTGACATGAATAAACTATTAAAGTATAAACAGCAGCCTGTGACAGTGGGAACAGCTTCAGGGTCCACGCTCTCACTTCAGTTTGAGCAGCGTGACACCTGGGCCAGCTTCACCTGTTCTTGCTCGTCTTCATCACTTCACTGCTGCAGAGTTCACAGCTCTAAAACCTCACAGTCAGAGGCCGATTCTCAGAGTCTTTAAAGTGCACCCCACCTCCTCCTGCTCCTCCTAGCCCCCATCCTGTGAGGTATCAGGCTGAGTGCTGCACCCTCCTTCCTCCTCAGTCCTGTGGTCTGCTACGATGCTGACGTGGTCGCAGTGCTCAGAGGGCAGCGAGACTGGGTAGATGGAGTTGGGATCATTCAGCAGCAGAGACTGAGGGGGCGGGGCAGAAAGGTCAGTGTTAGATTAAAGAACACACTCACACACATATTCACACACACACACACACACACACACACACACACACACATCCA
>NW_005187670.1:552654-556720 GCF_000239375.1 Pundamilia nyererei | reverse complement strand
GGCAGAGGGAGTGTTCGCCCAGGGCGCCAAACAGGCTAGGACCGCCACTGCACAGAAATACTTACTGAAGTACATTAAAGCTGCACTTCAGTAAGTATTTGAGTACATGTACTCAAATACTTACTGAAGTACATTAAAGCTGCACTTCAGTAAGTATTTGAGTACATGTACTCAGTTACAATCTGTCTGACCCCTCTGAACACCATCGTTGACCTGACAGCATCGTGGGTTACAGTCAGATTCAGTGTTGGATGATCCAGGAGCACAGATCACTCAGAAGGAGGATCTGAGCTTGTTGCAGCGACAGTGAAGGCTGCTCCGCCTCCTCAGAGGGAGGGGCTATCAGAGGAGACTTGTTATTGAGGAAGAGCTCAGATATCAGCTGAGCGTTAACACACACGGACACATACGGACACACGGACCAGAACAGCAGCTCCTGACATCTGAAGGATGGTGTGACTGATCATCAGCGGTGAGTCCGACAGACTCTGGCTCAGGTCTGAACCCGAGACCAGGCTTCTCACTTCCGGGTTACCTGCGGCTCTGTCAGGGTTACTCCAGGGATTAGATCGAGCCCACAGCTGAGGGCCTGGCTCTGGCTAAACTCTGGATTAACCCCGAGAGCCAAATCTGCGGCTGAGAGACAGCCCAGACTAACTCCCACCTTTAAAGATAATCTCGGTCTAATCTGAGTGCAGATGGTAAACAGCGCTGATTTGGTCTCACCTGGATTTACGTACCAGACTTTGAACTGGTGTAAAGGAGCTTCCGGAGCGCCTGAACACAGCGACAGTCTTTCTTCAGCGATCAGTGAAAATTAAAGAAAGAAATAAGTAATGAAAAGATGACTTAAAACCAAACCTGTCAGCGTGAACCGTGTAACGTGTCGTTTCTTTAGTTCCGTGTGTGTGGGGACATTTTTCACTGTGTTGGTTCCTCTGTGGCCGCTGCGGCTCTTTACATTATGAACGATGGTCTCTGCTTCAGCATGTTCATTGATGCCGACCGGAAGCTAAACAGGATTTCATAATAATAATAATAATAATAATAATAATAGAAGCTGGGATTATTTTAGCTGTCAGATTAAGGAGCAGTGG
The DNA here is from genome assembly GCF_000239375.1 of Pundamilia nyererei. NCBI lineage: Eukaryota > Metazoa > Chordata > Actinopteri > Cichliformes > Cichlidae > Pundamilia > Pundamilia nyererei. Next base: position 555,623 of record NW_005187670.1, on the reverse strand, counting down.
CTGGGACCCACATTCATTCTCTGGATTCCTCTGAAGCCAAACCGGCCGAGCGAGACGGTCACGAGCCTGCATCCGGTTTCAGACTGACACCATCATCGCGGGGTTCCCACAGCCGGAGCTCCAGGTGCAAACGAGCCCGTTAAGCCTGAACCATCAGATAATTACCACAAGTGTTTGTTAAGATAAGATAAGGACTCTTTACTGTCATTGCACAGTCAGGCATAGTACAGCAGTACAATGGAAAAACTCCCCCGTCGGCACTACGTACAACACCACGCAGTAACTTAACTTAGTAATAAAACGTAGAATAAGTGTGTTGCACACTGTTATTACTGCACTTTGTTATAAATATGAATATTATTATTGTTGTTACCCCCCAAAAAGTGCCAATCGGGTCAGCTTCTGATAAAGACATGAACGGACTGTTAATTTGCATTTATGAGATGTAATCAGCATTTCCAGGATAATTCAGGGTTAGGGGTCAAACTCGGGGACGGTGTGGCGGTGTCAGAGCCTCCTGGCTCAGATATGATTTCAGTTAAGTCTGATCCTAAGTCCCGATGGATCCGTTAACTCACTCGAGTTCATGTCGTTCTGTTTGCAGCCTGTCGGTACGTGGCGAGGAAGATCCGGGCTGCGGCGCGAGGAGAGGAGCAGCCGGAGAAGCCGAGCACTGCGGGATGCAAGCAGGCTAAATGTGAGTGTGGTCAGTGTCCTCCGCACGCAGTGATGTATCGGTGTCAGTCGACCTCAGAGGACAAAGAGGTGACGCTCAGGTTCGGTCAGAGATCCTCTGCAGACTCGCCTCAGACTCTGTTTACTGTGAGAAAGCGGCGCTCAGAGCTGCAGCTGCGGTGAGAAGGATGTGGTGAAGCTCTCGCAGCTGTTTTAGACTGTCCTCTTTTCTCCACGCCGCCGTGGCCAACGAGGCGCCTCTGCAGCGCTGACAGAGGAAATCAAGAGAGCCTGGTGAGAGCGTTCGCACAGAAACTTCACCACAGAAACAGAAACACTCTGGGCAGCTCGCCTGAGCAGAAGCTGTATTTAAACCCTGCGGTGCGCCTCACTGCAGAGGAAACCCCGTCTGCGCTCACAGACGCTCTTTGGTGCGTCATGTGGACGTTTGAGGTTTGGACCAGCAGCTCCAGTCCTGCAGTCCTCGCCGCTCCGTGTCTACGTGACACGACTCCCAGAGGGGCAACCTGTGTGGAGCTTCGACTCCACTTCAGCAGAACCGCGACCTTTGACCTGCAAACACAAAGAAACGCCTGTTTCTGTGCTGTGGAGCTGCAGAGCGTCCTCAGCTCAGAGCTGCAGTTTCCTCTGCAGAGCCGACACTCGGCGCTTTTGTGAGTCTGATGGCGACTGAGCAGCAGAATCACCGGGACCCAGAGACAAACGGTCCAGCACAGGAGCAGAGCTGGACTCACCTGAGCACACCTGTGTGAGGAGAACAGAGACATCAGAGCTACGACTGCGTGAAGCTGGAGGAGCTTCAGGCTGACGTTTTTACAGAATAAAAGCCTCTAAAGTTAGAACAGTGTCAGACAGGAAGTTCTTCCATTTTAAATAAACTCTTTCCTGTTCTCCATCTCTCTCTGACTCCGCAGCTCGCAAGGGCGACAGGATGAGCAGCGAACCCGCCCTGATGACCCCGCCCACAGAGCAGGACGTCGACGTGCTGCCGAAGGAGAACTGCGGGTCCTGAAAGTAAGCCGAGAGCTGGAGGGTAGGGAGGTCCAAAAAGCATCCCAATCAGACGCCGTGCCAAATCAGACGCTGACTCTGACCTCGACCTCTTCCTGCTTCCGGCTCTCGGCGCTCTTTCGGCTCCTCCTTCCTCACGTCTCGGAGCGTCAGCAGAGAGGATGAAAGGCTGCTCACCAATTCCCCGCTCGAGGACCTGAGCAGCCCTGATGACCGTGGCGGTCTCTGCTGACGGCGCTCTCACGCCAACCGCGCTTCTTTCTGTTGTTGCTTTAATAAAAACCGTTTTAAACCTGAGCCGAGTCTTTGTGTCCCAGTGAGACGCCGCACAAACAAACAGCAGCTGGCACCGCGAACCTTCACGATGCAGCTACTCCAGCTTCACAAGCTTTACAGCAACGGTGGCAAACATACGGCCCGTGGGCCAGAAGCGTCCACCCAGAGGGTCCAACCACTGCTTATTTCCATCAAGTCAGGAAGAAAGATAAATATTACATTGAAAAATTCAGTTATTTAATGTAAAGACAGAAAAGTCTCTTTGTCTTTATAATAAAACAGTAAAATCTGTGAGGTTGTGTTTGAAGGTCGATGAAATCTTCACGAGCAGCTGAACGTCGTTCTTTGTTGTGTGATGGTTTTACAGGACCACGAACACGACGAGCATCAGTCACGTGACTCAACCCCCAAACTGTCATATACAGATTTCAGGTGTCAGCCTGTTAAAGGTGGTTGCCATGGATTTGTGTCCCACAGTGGCTGATGGACACAGATGGACGCCACAGCTCAGCCGTGCGCTCCTCACGGCCCTCCTGCTCCATCAGCCGCGGGCGTTTGCTGATGCTTTGGGTACGTCTGGAGCTCTGAGAGGATTCTCAGTCTAAGGTTCAGAGGTCATCGGTAACAGAGAGACATGCATGTGTGGGTAATCGGCTGTGGATCTATCACCATGAAAACTGAACATCATGAAACTCAAACAGTAAATCCTGATCTGACTCCTCCCACTTCAAAGCTCTTCACTGTTCCTCAGAGAGGAGGCGTGAACCTCCCTCCACTCTGAGGCCCGCTTCAGGTGGACGCTCTGAAAACTCGCACCTGCACAGCAGCTTTAATGAGCAGGTAAAGAGACAGGCGAGAAGGGCAGTCACATGACAGCCTGTAACCAGTGAGCACGAAGACAGGAAGGGTCCGCCCCCCTCACTGACAGGTGTAGGTGACATCATCAATCTGTCAGTTTTATGTCGTGCGTGTGTGTGTGTGCGCGC
>NW_005187670.1:551736-552351 GCF_000239375.1 Pundamilia nyererei | reverse complement strand
AGGAATGGACATGTTTGGTCTCCATGGTGATGGGTCTGCTGACAGGATGCTGCAGCGTCCATGTTTGTGTGTTTGATGAGCTCCGAGCTCACGGCTGGGATCATTAACTCAGCGTCACAGCCTCAGCGTTTATGTTTTTATTTATTAAAAAACACGTTTTGGAGAATACAGAGCTCGGCGCGCACGCGCACACACACGCACGCACACACGCACACGCACGTACAACAATCAGCACGGCGACAGGACAGTCTGTGTGAAACACTCATGTTTTCCTGAAAAGCTGTTTTAGTCTTTTTACAGCTCAGTGCTGTGCAAAAGTCTTGAGCCACCGTCATTTCCTTACCTTTGATCCACATCCCCCTGAAGGTCTGTAGAAGGTCTTCTTTGGACACTGGCTGCTCTTACACTCAGGTTCAGTCCAGTCTTTGTACCCGAGGAAGGTTTTTTATTAAGGGTCTGAACTCTGACCTACAACTCATTCAAGCATCAAAGTCTCCTAACAAAAAGATGAACCAGAGCCGTGTCAACACATAACAGACATGAACACAGAACCAGCCCATCCACAGCAGGTAAACAAGGAGGACATTCAGCTGATCATCTGCTGTTCACTGAAGC
>NW_005187670.1:549399-551051 GCF_000239375.1 Pundamilia nyererei | reverse complement strand
TCCTCACAGAAACTGCAGCCTCGTATTTTTACCTGCTGACGCTCCATGAACATGTCAGCACACGGAGCTCCACTGAACACAAACACAGAGATCCAACAAACCACTGAAGTAAGGTCTTTGATTTTGTGACGCGTCTGGCAGGTGGTAGCGCCATGTTGGTGTTCACTGATTGGCTGGTTTCTCCAGCCTGTGCTGAGCTTCACGTCTCGCCTGCAGAGGCCTCTGATCCATCCGGCTGCAGGAAACTGAAAACAACGTTTCAGACAGAAAAACTCGACGGCCTGAATCGAGCACGGGGACCGACTCCATCACCTACACCTGCTCCTCCACCTTGTTGGGGTCCACGTCAGCGGCCGGTACCACCTGCATGGGCTTGCAGCAGCCGTTGCAGATGTACTTGAGGAAGCAGAGGTAAGCGCTGCCGGACATGATCACCGTGATGATGATGATGATGGTGGCGCCAAAGGCCGGGGAGATGGCGTCTTCCAGGACGGACTTGAGGCCTCCCACGGTGATCCCACCGTTCCCGCTGCCGAGAAGACTCTGATCAGGCTCGGTCATCCCCTGACCTGAAACAGATAGAAGAGGTCAAAGGTCAGAGGTCGTCTTGTGGCGGTACCATCACCTGTTCAGGAGTTCATCCAGACTTAAACCTTTAATGACAGCAGGTGATTTGCACACCTCCAACAGCGTCACTGTTGGTTTGTCTGCAGGCCGTCTCACCTCACACCTGCTCGCCATAACACGGCGTCTGTAGCTGCAGGCGGGGCTATTCTGTTGTATGACCGCGGTAACACAGAGCTGCTCAATGAACCACAGGTGAGAACCTTCTGTTCTCTGTACTGAGCTTTAAAGAGGAAACACCGAACACATCGAGGCTAATTTACCCCACTGAGCTCTGACTCTGACACACATGTAACTGCTGTGAAGCTGGATTTAACAAATAACAGCTTAAAGTTATAAAAACATGTTTCTGTCAGTACGAACGTGACGTCAGGTGGTTGGTTGGCTGCAGCTAACAGCCTCTCCTCTACACTGTCCTTTACAAACACCAACATCACGGCTAACAGCTGGATTTCCTGTTTCAGTGCAGCTAGCCAAACAGCCACTTCCTGCTACAGACACAGACAGTAAAGTGGACAGTATGTCCACAGTATGTCCTGGTTTCACATAAACTCACTGCTGCAGCACTACAGTGATCCCCTCACACTGATGTTTAGCTTTAATGTCCCTATTTTCCTCTGAGGTATCGATCCTGTCACTAGTTAGCTAACATAAACTAATGTGAGTCTGTTAGCCTCAACCAACCAACCAACCAATCACATGACGTCACGCTCGTACTGACAGAAGATGGTGCTGAACATGACCCGGTGTGTCAGGATCAGTGGGGTAAACATGTTCAGTGTTTCATGTCCTCTTTAACGAGCAAAAAGAGCTCCCAGCTGTGAAGCACTGCACAGAGCAAACAGACAGTAAAAAGCACAGAAATCTATTATTTTCTTTCTCAACTTCTAAAAGTTTAACTTAAGGAGGCAGAACGATTGTTTAAGGGGGCGTTGCCTCCTCTTGCCCCAGCATAAAGCCAGCCCTGACTTGGTGTGTGTGTGTTGGGGGAATAAACTGTTCCTCAGGCTGGCAGTGAGCGCCCGGAC
>NW_005187670.1:542001-547539 GCF_000239375.1 Pundamilia nyererei | reverse complement strand
ACCAATCACAGACTCGGATGCAAAAATTCTGATTGGCTGTTTTGGTCTCCAATCAGCTCGCTAGCCGCTGTAGCTAAATCCAGGCAAATAGAGTAATATATCAAACTCCGCCACTACCTCGTTTGAGTTTTGGACTAAATGCATTCTGGGATATTTGCCCATTTTTTAACGTGCGCTCAGAAGGGTTGCCATACCAACCATCCAACCATCTACTTTTCATTTCCAAAGCTCCAAAAGACTCAAAAACAGCTAAAACAAAAGTATTTTTTCTTTGTTCTTTCTGTGCTGTGACTGTTTCAGTCTGAGCTTTAATAACAGAGGAAATGATGAGTGATGGGTGGAGGAGGTGGAGCTGCCTGTGGATGAAGTCTGATACCATCTTTCATTAGACTGTCCACGGCTGGTGGACCAGAGATTGTTTCTGATAAGACGTCTGGCACACTGATTATCTTCAAAGAAGCTTCCTGCACATCTCTGGATTTGTCTCGGTTATCTGTGACGGACAGACATCGTCTCCCCTCGTGGGACAAAACAAACAGAACTTTTATGAAAATGGTTGGCAGAGACGCAGAGACCCGGTCATGTGATCGTCCTGCTGAGATCGGGTGGAAAGGAAAATACTAATCCTGCCTCGAGGTTCAGATTCATCTGTTCTCCTCATTAACAGAAAAGCCGCCCACAGGCAGCAGGTCCTCTGTGCACGCAGACAAAAAGCTGCTGCCTCGTTAAATTCATCCTGTGATTACCGCTGCCCTTCACACCCTGTCCTAATGAGCAGGCGGAGGCTGAGAGACGACGCAAGGCTGGAAACTCATGTGCAATCCAGTCATGTCCTGGACTCATGTGCTGATCCACACTTTAAACAAGGAACAGAGCCTGGAGCAAGCTGGGACCAAACACCACTCGCAGGAAATGATCCACATTCATGATCCGGATGTGTGAATTTCTGGAAGGACTTTTTCCTCATTCTGAACCAGGACAAACTGGATGTTTGTACTCCTGCTTCAGTAATAATCACCATAATGTGAAAGATAAAGGCCATCCTTACTGCTTCCACTCAGGTTAACATCAGCCAGCTGCTGTTAATGCACCAATGAATGACCAGCAGCAGTGTGAGGGCCTCTGTTGCAGCAGGACTTCTGTCTGCAGGTCTGCAGCATTCAGGGATGTTAGCATGATGCTACAATCCTCCCAGGAGTTTACATCCCTGCAGATTCACCATCTCGTCTCCACCTCAGACTCTACAGGCCTCAGTTAGCAGGTTAAAGGTCAAAGTTCAGCACAGACTGAACAAGTATGGCTGTTTGGAAGTGCTCTTCACACGGGAGCTCAGCTCTGCAAAGGTGCAGCTAAACAAAGACTTCTGGAACAGACGAGACCGAACAGCTCATACAGCCGTCAGCCCGGCGGAGGAGGGACGATGATCCAGTCAGAGTATTCTGTGAGGCCGTCTGTCGACCAATCACCGGACAAAGAACCCGAGCACAGCAGCATGCATGAAGCGGAGCTCAGAGAGCTGTGCATAACGAATGCTGCAAAGCACAAAGAGCTGAGGCAACGCTGTGAAGGAGAGTGCAGCAGAGTCATGTGACAGACTGATGACATCACACTGAAGCATCACTGCCGCTTCCTGCTGCTGGATCGTGAGGTGGCTGTAATCACTTTTAGCTGCTGAAACATTTTCAGTTTCTTCCTGTGAAACGCGTCGATAAATAACGTGCATTTATTTCTTATAGAATATTATATGAACACTTTCGGATCACCTGACCTTTTCCTGGCTCTTTATTGGGATGTTCTCACTGAGCTGTGGTGTAAAGTGGGTTTTTAAAGCAGTCACATTACAGGCTGATGCTGCTGGAGCACACCGCTCAGGTGTGTGACTCTAACCTTTAACCTTTACCACTCACAGATATGTGAGGTCAGCAGATGGAGGAGGAGCTGAACCCTCAGCGCAGACTGAAGCGTCCTTCGAGCAGACGCTGCCCTCCATCAGCGTGATGACATCATGCCTTTCCAGTCCAGCTGTTCACAGAGTGCACTCACAAAGCTTTCAGTGGTAATTATGAGATGTAACGAGTCAGCGATCACAGATCTGCCTCCGTGCTGATTGTGAACGTGTCACGCAGACTGCTCGGAGGAGAGCAGCCATCACTGCGAGCGCTCAGTCCGCCCGTCATCTCCACAAAGGAGGTGGGGTCAGTGTGGTGGAGATGAAGGTGACGGAGCAGACTGAAGCCTCGTTCGGTTTTTCCTCACGTTGTTTTGTCCCAGTTCTAACGAAGACTTCCCAAAAACAGCAGCCGGTTCCTGAGAGTGGAGACTGCGCTGGTGTCACAGATGAAAGGAGCGAGTTATCAGCTCACAGATCCATAGCAGACGTATCCATGGTAACAGGTCAGCTGATGTTAGCTGACATTCATCAGAAGAAATACGTTTGATTTGATTTGATTTGATGAGGACGCTGCACAGAACTGACCCCAGCACAGCCTCTCGCCCACGACTCGGGCTCCATCCTTCACTGATGTGTGTTCTGCATTCTCCACCTCCTCCACCTCCTCCTCTGTGGAACACCATCTTTCACAGCAGTCTGAGCCACACATGTGATTTTCAGCCAGCCTGATAAACTGTGAGGAGACAGCAGATCAGTAAGAGCATCATTACATCTCATTTTCATTCATGTGGACTCTGATCTCAGATCAGCTGCTCTGCACCTGCTGATCCAACAGCAGCTTCATCTCGTCCTCGCTGGAGGACGCGTGAGAGCAGGTACAGGCTGTGGCAGCACATCACATGATCTGGATGTAACTGTGTGTGTGGGAGTTACGCTGATGAGCATCAGCTGGTAGCCTTTAAGCAAACGCAGCAGGATCAGCTCACTCTGTGAGCATCGACGACCAACCTGGACTCATCGGAACAACGACGTGCTTCCAAAACTGACGCAGTAATAATAATAATAATAATAATAATAATAATAATGGATTGCATTTATATAGCGCTTTTCGAGACCCTCAAAGCGCTTTACAATGCACTGTTCAGTCACTCTCACACACTGGTGGAGGCTACAGGTGTAGCCACAGCTGTCCTGGGGCAGACTGACAGAAGCGAGGCTGCCATATCACGCCACCGGCCCCTCTGGCCAACACCAGTAGGCGGCAGGTGAAGTGTCTTGCCCAAGGACACAACGACCAAGACAGAGAGCTGGGGATTGAACCGGCGACCTTCCGATTACAAGACGAACTGCCAACTCTTGAGCCCCGATCGCCCTCCACCCAGTGCCTCCACCCATCCCCATCGAGCCACGAGGCCCAGACAACATCAAAATACACAGATGACATCAGTGTTCACGTCTCACCTGAAAGAAGAACCCAGACTGTCTGCTGGACGCTGGGACAACAACCCCACTTCCTGTGCTGTGAACTCTGACCCCCACAGACAGTCTGACCAAAGCTTTGTGATCATCAGCTGATAACAGGGCTAAAGAAGCGCTCAGACACCAAACACCTGCTGACAGAGACATCGAAAGATTTCACCGGAATCAAAAAGCAGTTTGAGATCCGAGCGAGCACGCTCCCGCCAAAAAACTAAAAGTCACGAAAATATGTGTCATGAGAGCCGCTGTGTCAGGTGTGAAGACCTGACGGTCCACAGCTGAACACAGGACACACCTGAAACACGCGCCTCAGACCCACAGCTGTTTCTAATGTTGTGGCGCTGTGTCTGGCACATCCACGCTGCACACAGAAGCTCCCACCCAGGTCCACCCGCGTCAAACTCAGTGGAACAGCTCCCACGGCGTGTCCACCAAATCTGTGCTCACGTTTCAGAGAACCCTCCTTTCATCAGTAACCCCAGGAGGAGGAGAGCGGGTCATACTCACAGCGCACAGCTGGCAGCGCCACGCTGATGAAGAGGAGCGCTGTCAGCGGGATGAAGCGCTCCGCGCACATTTTACACCTCCTGCACGCGCACCGAGAGCCACGACTTCAGAGACACTCCGTGTACACGCGCACACATCTGTCGCACACACGCGCGCTCTGGTTTCTCAGTAGGACGTCGTCCCGTCGATCCGGTAACAGCCAGACAACAAGCTCCGAAATGCGCCTGCGCAGAGAGACTGAGAGACTGACAGAGGGAGAGAGGCTGTGAAAGACACACACACAGACACACGCACGCACACAGACACACACGCACGCAGACACATGCGCACAGGTGATGTTCAGGTGAGGAAAGAAGTCTCGAGCTCCATCACAGGTTTGAACAGAGGCTACAGACTGTATATAAAAGATGGAGGCGCACACCTCAACACTGGTTGGTTACTGAAGTTTGAATATTTGTCACACAGCTGTGAGCCAACGAGCTCGCAGTTCCTCTGGTGTCCAGCAGAGGCAGCAGTGAGTCAGGCTCCATACACAGCAGCTGTTTCTGCCAGCAGCACCAAAGCTGTCTTTTCTTTCAATTGTGTTAAAATAAAACCTCATTTTCCAAAACCACCAAGTGTCATTTTTCTGACAAAAGCTCACAGAATATAAAAAAAACCTGGTTTTTATTTTGTTCTGTTTTATATCGTATGTTATTCTTTTGTTTTTCTTAGTTTTTGCTGCGTCTGACTTCACTCTGTGGGACTAATAAAGGTTCATCTGATATTGTTCAAGAATCTGAGCTCGCGGTAACAGCAGCTCGGAAACGCTCCACTGACACTGGATAATTCATTGTAGTTTCATTCAAAACTACAAAAACATCCAGCTGAGCTTCCTGTGATGACATCACTGTCGGACCCGAGCTCAGGACCTGAAGGGTCGTGCTGTCGCCTGAGGTTAGCACGGCACAGTAAGCAGATCCATTGTTTCTAAGCGGCACAGACGTGATGAACTTCAGGACTCATGTTGATCCTGACACATCAGCTTTGTGTTTCACAGGACCAGATACGATCATGTCCTGAACGGCGTTTTGTCCTTCGATCACACAGAAACGAGTCGCTTACTGAATGTGGAAAAACTGAAGCGAGTAACTTTATTCGAGTCACTCAGATACAAACACAGATGCAAAGAACATAAAACTCCAAAATAAATTTCCTCATCAGTCCGTCACCGAAGGCTCAGAAAAAGTCCGAGGCCACCACTCGTCGTTTGGGCGTGCTCTTTGGGGCGCCGCCCTTCTTTTTGCCGGCTGGTGTCCTTTTCACGTTGGCGCTCAGCGGTGTGGGCGGAGCTTTCAACACGCCGAATTTGGGTTTCTGCTGCGGGTCGAAGGGAACTCGTGATGAGCCGTCAGGACTCACCAGCAGGCTGCGATCCGTCTTCTTGAACTCTGCACCAATCAGAGAAAACGTAAAATGACTCCAACAGGAACTCGTGATGAAGACGTGATGAAGCACACAGACCCACAACATGTTAGAGCACAAAACACCATCAGCAGAGCAAACAACAGGTGCACAGGTGAGTGCTGCTGTTCGCCGCTGTTACTGAAACGGTCTTTGAAGTGGATCCACTGCTGGACTTCATCACTTAATCAAAAAAACTAATGTGAGAATAATGTGTG
>NW_005187670.1:536539-539239 GCF_000239375.1 Pundamilia nyererei | reverse complement strand
GAGAGTGTGTGTGAGAGAGTGTGTGAGAGTGAGAGAGTGTGTGAGAGAGTGTGTGTGAGAGAGTGTGTGAGAGTGAGAGAGTGTGTGAGAGTGAGAGAGTGTGTGTGTGAGAGAGTGTGTGAGAGTGAGAGAGTGTGAGAGAGTGAGAGAGTGTGTGTGAGAGAGTGTGTGAGAGTGAGAGAGTGTGTGAGAGTGAGAGAGTGTGAGAGAGAGTGTGTGTGTGTGTGTGTGTGAGAGTGTAAATGTTACAGATGTTGGCAGCTGTTGTGTTTGGGCCTCATGGTTAAAAACATGGTGACGATGACAGAAAGAGGCGCTGCAGGGCTGTAGACGAACTTGTTGCCTGCACTGGTGCGCCCAGATTTTTAACCACATCGCTGAACAGTTTTACACGTGCACTTCAGGCATGATGCGTCTGCTGCTGACCACACGGAGACTTTCAGAGTTGCAGAGACTTTTTTTGTTACTCGAACAGTTGGTCACACCTAAGATTTTTTTAGTTGCACCATTGAAAGATTGGGTGGCGCTGTAGAGCCCTGCACTCCGACATGAAGCTGAAAACACCTGTAATCTTAGAACCAGGACCTACGCTGAGTTTCTTACCAGCTGTCTTGTTGTTCTTGAGGCCAAAGGTCACCTTCTTGGAGTCTGACTTTGGCGTCTGAAGCTTCTGTGGAAAATGAATCAGGCAGCAGGTGAAACCTCAGCAGTGAGATCAACATGTCTGTGAATTCTTTCATTATTCAGTGTGATGTCACTTCCTGTCTGAGCGGTTGGAGGTCTGGGAGTGGCTCAGAGAGGAAGCGGCTGTGACATCACCGAACTGTTTCCTGTCTGAGGTTCTCTCTGCTCACCTTCCTGCTGGACGCCGGCGTGCCCGGGCTTGCCTTAGTCTTACAGAACAGCGGCGTTGGTGCTTTGGCGTTGCTCTGAAACGTGATGAAGTCTGACTGTGACCCTCCGGCGCTCTTCCTCTTCTTCTTCTGTGGTGTTTTGTTGCTCGGGGGCGTGGCCACGTCATCCTGAAACAGAACATAAGGTTAGAGAGCGATCACCTCGCGGCTTCTCGACCACGTCTCTCATCAGACACTCACGCTGGTGCGTCGGGGTTTCTTGGTGGCGGTCTCTTCTTCTTCTGCTGCGATGCCGTTCAGGGTCTGCAGCTCGTCGGCCTCGAACTCGAACACCACGGGGATCTTCCTCTTCTTCTTCCTTGCGGGAGTTTCTCTGTCCGAGGACGCCACCGTGTCACCTGCCTTACCCCCAACCTGCGCCTCAGCGGCCTCCTGTGTCACGCTCTTCTTCTTCTTCCCTGGTGTCTTCCTAGCCTCCTTCTGGACCTCCTCCTCTTCTGGAGCTTCTTGCTGATCCTTCTTCTGTGGTGTCTCAGCAGCGGTCACGCCTGTGGTCATTTCCTCTTTTCCTTTTTTCTTTGTCTTCTTCTTGGTGAGCTGTGGCGCCTCAGCTGCCTGCTCTTCATCAGCTGGGACGCTCTTCTTCTTTGCTGGTGTTACAGCGTCACTTCCTGCTGCAGGTGTCTCATCCGACTCGGAGCTCCTCACGCCAGCAGGCAGCGCTGCTTCAGCAGCCATCTTCTTCTTCTTCTTCTTAGTAGGAGTCGTAAAGTCGCTCTGAGGCGGCGGCGCGCTCACGTTTTCTCTTGATGCCTCACAGCTTCCTGTATCTGCCGTTATGCCCTTCTTCTTCTCTGATATGGGAGCGTGTGCAGATGAAACCTGCGGCTCTGTTGTGGGAGGAGTCTCTGTGCTTTTCTGCTTCTTCTTCTGTGGTTGGTCCTGGTGGTCAGGTGGCGGCGCTGCCTCAGAGTGGAGGGTTCCTGACGGCGTCCATGCTTCTTCTTCTTGAGCCGTTTGCTTCTGTTCTGTGGTTCCCTCAGCTTTCCTCTTCTTCTTCTTCTTCTTCTTTTTCTTCTTGGCAGGTGTTGCCGTGTCGCTCTGAGGCGCTGCCAGTCCTTCCCTGGATGCTTCACAGCTTCCTGTGCCGGCCTTCACGCCCTTCTTCTTTTTGTCTGCGGCGTCAGCGTCCTCCTCTTCCTCCCCTGAGGAAGCACAAACAGATCATCACTCCCTGAAAATCATCCGTTATGTTTCACGCCGACTTTCATTTATGATCTAAACTCAGAGCGCGAGCGGCGCTCTGGCAGGGGCCTCGAACCAAACAGGTTATCAGATGACATCACGCTGTGTCTGAGCGCCGCACGTTGGAGGGTTTGAGAAACTGAGGCTCTGTAACTGACAGACCAGCTCAGTCTTTCTCCTCCACGCTCAGGGCGGGGCTCCCCGGCTACGACCAATCAGCAGGTTTCTGTTCACGTATCTGCTCATCGCAGACATGATGCTCACCTGTACCTGCATCGGCTGCAGGTACAGGTGAGCAGAGACGGAAACCTGCAGCTGAGCCTCGCTGAGACGCTTTTTTATCCAACATCAGCCAAAACAACTGGACCACTGTCACCATGGAAACCAGCTGAACCTAAACTGGATTTAAAGCTTAAAAACGGGAATAGGGATGGGTACTGGTGTCCACCGGTTCTGACATAAACGGTAGTAACCAGACCGAAAAGCAGCGCACATTTCGGTGCTTTTTTTCCCTGAGCTGTGATACACTTTGGATTCTAGCCAATCATTTTACGTTTCCGAGGATAGTAGGCGGGGCCAGGTACGTACGTTCTTTTAGAGC
>NW_005187670.1:532677-535973 GCF_000239375.1 Pundamilia nyererei | reverse complement strand
GTGTTCTCCATTCTTTGAGCACCGTTTAAGCACCGGCACCGTTTCAAAAGTACCGGTTTGGCACCGGTATCGGATAAAACCTAAACGATACCCATCCCTGGACAGGAACATTTATTTTACTGTCCCCTGATTGGCTCGTTGGCTCAGGTTCAGCACTGAAATCATCTCTGCTCTTAGATCAAACTCCGCCTCTGAGGGACCGTCATACACAGGTGTCCAACATGTGGTCCGGGGACCAGAGCCAGCCCGGTGGACGTTTGTGTGAAACCTGAAGTGAAGCGACTGAAACCTGCCTGCTCAGCTGAAGCAGCGGCAGGAAACATGCGACCACCTGTGCTGCAGGTGGTCAGCTGACCTCGGCCTCACAGGTGCAGCTCGTCCTCTGTTCTATAAAGAAATCCTCCATCAAACCGAAGCAAAAATCAAACAGTTTTCACGTGTTTTTAAATCTCAGCTGGTTTTACTGGTGCAGTCTAAACGAGCTCTGACTCTGCGGCTGCTCACCTGAGGACAGGTGAGCAGGTAATACTGCAACACAGTACTTGCAGGATGTACATAAACAAAACATTGCATCACTTCCTTGTAAATCGTCAGCACCGTGATGATAATGAGTGAAAAGCCGGGTCATCAATGCTTCCTTCACCAGCACCGGCGCCCCCTGCTGGAAGCCACACTTCCTGCTCTCACCTTTCTTTGCTGCCGGCTCCTCCTCCTCCAGGTGACGTCTTCTCTTTTTCATCCTCTTCCTGCTGCCGAACATGTCGTCGTCCTCGTCCGTGGAGACCTCCTCCGGGTACTCGTCCTGAGGAAAGACGCCTGACAGGAGGAGCAGATGGGGTCAAAGGTCAGAATCTAACTGTGTGTTTGGACGTGTGAAGAGAGGTGGAGGAGCAGTGATGGAGGTTCGTACCTTCACTCAGGTCCCGCAGTCTGAGGGTCAGCACCACCAAAGCAGGCAGAGAAGAAGAACACAGTTACTGTGAGACTAACCAGAGGACACCAACGAAGAAGAAAGCCTGCAGCTTTCTACAAACATTCAACCCTGCAGGCTCCGCCCAGAACAACCGACGGAGCCGGTGGAGGCGCTACTCACGTCTTTATGATCTTGTAGAGTCGCTCTCTGTTGGCTGCTGGCACGCCGCTCCGACCGGAAGCCTCCAACAGTTTGTCCGCCAGTGCAGAGTAATCGAACTACTCCGGGGAGGGGGGGGGTCAGACAGGAAGTAAAATCTCAGCTAATCAGACTCATGTGCCGCTAACATCACATGTCAATACTTTCAGGTTTTAAAGTTCCTGCAAAACCAGCGCCGGCCTTCACCTGCAGCACCGGCCCAACGTCTTCATCACGCAGTGAGTCCGAGTCCAGGTTCTCCAAGTGAAGGAACTCATCATCGTCATCATCAGCTTCCTCGTTGGTTTTGTTTCCTGGAAGAATAAAAAGGACCATCTTTAGAAGAGTTGAGCTCAGACAGAGACCGCAGCCTCCTCCTCGCCACGTTCCTTATCACAGGTAACGTGTTCTCGTGCAGCGGCGCCCTCGTTCGACCGCCTCCTCGTGTGGAGACGGCGTCACTGCCTCGGGCTTCGTTTACGTTATTTTAACACGTTTCTATAAAATCGGAAGAAAGTCTCGCGCTGCCTTCAATCAGCTGACGCCGAAGAGCGGCACGTCAGAAATCATGAAGGTACCGCGGAGCAGAGTTACCAGGGATCACTGCCTGAGAGCAGCGAGGGCGGAGTCACGGACACAGGTAAGCACACCCGTCACCTGCTTAACAAAGACCAGCACCAAACGCACGTCTGCACTTCCTGTTTCTCCTCCGCTCACTTACCATTAAGCTGCTTCCTCCCTGCTTCCATCTTCATCGACTTTTCATCTCCTTCCTCCTCCTCGTCCCCTTCAGACGCCTGTCCCGAGTCCGAGTCCTCAGACGCCCTCACCTCCTTCATCAGGTCATCGATGGCGAAGGGAGCCTGATTGATGATGGTGCTGAAGACGCTGCTGCAGATCCCGCTGAGCAGAGTCCGACTGCGGGGGGAACAGAGGGGGGAGGGGCACCAGCAGAGTTACAGACAGCAGATCCATCAGCTTCCTGCTTTAAAGGGAGCTGTTCACAGAAGCGAGCTGATTGGCTCACAGACTCACTCTTTGGTTCTCGCTGCGGTTCTGCAGAACGGCTCGATGAGGGTCAGGTTCTGATCGGCGGTGAGCTGCGGACAGGAAGCAGAGGTTATTCCCGCTGTTGCCGACTCACTGCACCCCTCTGTGGTCCACGGTGCTATTACAACCAGCAGCTCACAGGCGAGGTCAGAGGTCGTTTCTTTGATTTCACAGTACGGTGAGTGATGTCACGTTGTGACCTGAGTGTTACCTCTGCCGCTCCCATGACCGCCAGCTCAGTCAGGTAAAGGTCGAGGACGTGGAGCTGCAGGCCGCTCGGCGCCGCGGCGTCGCTCTGCAGCAGCTGAGCCGTCAGCAGTTCCAGGAACTGAGACACGGCGCTGAGGAGACAGGAAACAGTCACAGCCTGCAGAGCCACAGCAAATGACCGGGGAACAAACCTGTGTCCACTCCTTACCTGCTGTCCCAGCTCCGCCTCCTCAGCACCTCGAAGGTCTGCCTGAACACGAAGCGCACCAGCTGACAGAGAGAGCGAGAGAGGTCAGGTTAGACTGCAGGGAGGCATCAGCTGACTGAACACCTGTAAATCAGTCGCCAGTAGGAGTCACTGATTCATCCAATCAGGAGCTAACACGGCACGGAGCGTGGGAATATCGGGAGCGTGCGAGACTGCCGTCACTAACCATGTTCCCAACACTCAGGTGAGTCCAGGTGTCGTACCTGAGGAACAGCACGAAGCTTTAACGTGTTCACGTTACTTTGGTTGATCACACGTGGTTGTTTCAGCGTTTTACACAAGTAAACACCTGACCAATCAGAGCACTGCATCGTCATCTTTTGTTTGTTTGTTTCTTTCCCGCCTGTCCCGTTTGGTTCTTTTTCCATCAGAATTATTGTCTAAAGACGAGGAAAGATGCCCAACGGATCTACGTTAGCAGATGGACCATCCCAGCCTCGCCGTAATCTATTTGATTCACCTTTTATTGTTTATTTTATTTTCACCTGTTAAATACGGGACAGACTTGACTGGGGAAAGAAAAACAGCGGAGAAGAGGGGCGGGGATAGAGGGCAAAAAACAAAAACCAACTAAATAAGCAGACAAAAAAATCCATCTATCGATCACCTGGATCACCTGCTGAGAAAGAAAAAAGAAAGCAAGCAGAAGAAGAAAAA
>NW_005187670.1:527780-529959 GCF_000239375.1 Pundamilia nyererei | reverse complement strand
GGACATACGGGCTACACAGCACATAGAGTAAAACTTTTTAGGTGGACATTTGAGCTGCATCTGAGGAGCTGAGCTGTGGTGTTTCATGTGATGCTCTGCAGGACAGAAATGTCAAAGTTCACTTTCAGAAAGCGTTCAGAGACGTTTCCACGTTAGTCTGTTGAGCAGAGACTCACAGAGGAGCTGCAGGTCTCACGGAGATGAATCCTGCAGGTCAAATACAGGGACGAACCACCAGGAGGCAGCAGCACGCTGACACATGCATGAACAGAAGACACTGACAACAACAGGAAGCGTCGGCAAGACTCGAAAACTGTCGACTGAAGATTGATATTTAAATACTGTATATTAAAAAGAACAAGTACTAAAACATCAACACAGACAAAACATATGTAAACATAAACTTGTGCTTAACCTCTGTGACCTTTGAACCTGTGAGACCGTCCCGATGCAGAATAAATCACGCGTGACGCAGTTTCCTGTTATCTTCTGAGCTCGTCACAGAAACTGGTTTCATCATTTATATGAACATCACATACATATATGAATGATGATATTGTTGATTTATTGATGTGCATATCACTTTAATGCTGCAGCTGTTGATGGTTTTAATCACCTATCTACTGCTGGCCATCCCGATCCGTATAAACAAGCTTAATTTAAGCAACTAAACCTTGGAAGACAACAAAAACTAAAGTACTTTACTTGTACTCTATTGCAGTAGAAGTGACGATTGGTCCTGGTTTTTGATTCTCAGAATAATCCTTCTTTCTCTGATTCTGGCTTCAGCGCAGGGTCAACCCCTCACTTCATCGTCCGTCGTACACTGGCTGATTTAGCTTCTCCTTTAGGTTTGAACAGCAGGGGTCTTCCACCTTTCTATTATATCATCCAGATCCATCCCGTGTTTCCAGCAGCCCGAGCTCTGGGCTCACAGGATTATTGTACATACAACGAGGTCATTATTACAAACTTGGGTCATGTTTAATCAGAACATCTCCCACAGGAACAGGAAACACATGACTGGAAATATGGAAGAAGAACGAAGCAGGTCCAGGTAAAGGGAAACACAGCTAGCTGAAATGAAGCGGAATGACCCTTTAAGTTGGCATTTCAGCTCAGCAGATAAAGAGGAAATATCCGTCTCTGCGTCGAGCTTCTCACCTTCATATAAATGAAAATATTCAGCTTTTTAAAAGAATTTATTCAATGTGTAATTTATACATCAATCAGCAAATGAGCTAAAACATAAATAACTGGAAATTACATTTCAAAACACAAACATGCAAAATATTTTCAGTGAAAAAACTGTCAGAAAAAAATATCCACAAATGTAATAAATAGAGTAAAAAATGCCCAGAGTGTCAGAAAACATCATGTTTAATGAAACGTGAAGAATGAACCACACGTGAAAAAACAAACTGCTGAACAAAGCAGAGAAAAACACTTGAACATGTGGAGAGCTGATGGGACGGACATCTGGACCTCCACCTCCTACGATAACTGTCTCTGACGTCTGTCCATCGACAGACCAGAGACGCAGACGGGCGGGACAGGAAGCAGCGGCGTGCCGCTCTGTCTGATGATCGACTGAACCCAGTGACATGAAACAGGGTCCCATCTCAGGCCTCGTTTCATTTGTCTGTTTTTGTATAAATAACATTGTGAGAACATGTTTCCGGTTAAAGGCGCCTTTATGCAGACGACACGGTGCTGAGATGTGTTTCAGCTGCAGGAGTCACTGGAGGTTTTTCAGTAAGCGCTCCGAGATCTCTCAGCGTTGGTGTTTTCCTTTAGGAGGAGATATTCGTGTATCCGGGTGAATGATGCTCTTTTGTTTAGAGTGCTTATTGAGCACTTGGTGGAAAATCTGAAGAAGGCTGAGACCTGTCTGTTTTTAAGTTTCATTGTCTCAGTGATATTGTCATGGTCCTGGGCCATGTGGGCCCAGCATTCGCAGTTGTGTGTTTTGTATTTCATTCCCTAGTCATGCCTTGGATTATTTAGTTAAGATGGTCCTTATTTGATTACCTCCTGTGTATCTGTGAGCCCTCGTCTCTCCTTGTGTTTATTTCTATGTTTTCCCAGCCCGTTATGTCTGTGTTCTCCCCGTGCTCTCTCTCCTCCTGTTTGAACCTCTGTACTTCCTGTTTTACTTTGACAGTCTCCCGTCAGTGTT
>NW_005187670.1:525714-526994 GCF_000239375.1 Pundamilia nyererei | reverse complement strand
GAAGCCCTCGTAACCCTGCCACCTAAAATCACACACAGAGGTCACCTGAGCTCAGGAAACACGTCACACCTGAGCAGATGAGCACTTACGCACCTGTAGACAACGCTGTTCAAAGAGTACGAGCTGCCGTCGTGAGAGTTCGCCACCACCAGGAACTTTTCATCTCCGATGGTGAAAAACTCCCAGTCCAGCGCACTGAACACACGAAGGAGGAGAACAAGACGACACACTGTGAAGAGCAGCTGTTTCTGGGATTTTTACAATGAACCTCTTCTTTAAAATATATTTACGTTTTCAGGTCTTAAATTAACTGAAGAAAGTCCCGAAAAACAAAGAAAAAAAAGATAACATGTTTCTACAGCTAAGCTTAGAAATCCTCAAAAATGTCCAAAAAATGACTGTTACAGTTCAAAAATAATAAAAAAAAATAAAGTGGAAAAGAAAGGTGATCAATATCCTCAGAAAATATTATGAAGTATAATAAATATAAATTAACACACATATGCACATGAATTAATATAAATATAATAATATGTATTAAAAAATTATGTTCATAATATTTACGAATATTTATGGAATAATAAATAAATATAAAATAAAATATCCAAAAATTAAAAACTAACAAAATCATCAAAAAGTGATAATAAAAAAGAACAAATTATGCAAATATAAATAATTGAATAAAGATGTAAAATACTATGAACAAAATGTTGAAAAGTTATTAAAATGTGTTTTTTAATAAAATGTAAAAGATCTCAAACGAATGAATAAAATTCCAAATGAAACCTTAAACAAACATCAGGCCTCTCGGTGCTGATGGCTTCCTTTTAATGATCAGCAACGTTTCCACAGTGACTTTGAAATAAATGTTATTCAGCCTTTAATCTTCGTGCTGCTCCTTTAATCTGCAGGTAAAAGCAGGAAGTGTATCTGAAGACATGTTAAATGAGCCCAGGTGTGACGCTCACCTGTGTGTGAGGATGTCCTGGAAGCGGATGAAGGTCTGTGTGAGCGCGTTCAGTTCGTACACGGTGGAGTTGATGCTGTAGACACTCGTGCCACGATCAGGGATCTTCTGACTGTTGGCGACGGCGAGGAAAAACCTGCCGTCGATCTGAAACGGCTCCCAGTCTGTCGCTCCGACTGTCTGCGGAAAGAAGGGGACACTCAGAGAACCAGGGTACGAAGGGTAACCCTCTGATAATTCTACACTTGGTGGGAGGGGCTTTCATTCATTTCATTCATTTATTTGTTCATTTCCAGGCACAACAAATACCTAT
>NW_005187670.1:513803-523543 GCF_000239375.1 Pundamilia nyererei | reverse complement strand
GATAAACTGTTTATACAGATTGTTTTTCTTTTTGCAAGCATTAATAATTCCTTTTGTGAGCCAAGGACTTTTTATCTTTTTTTTCTTTGTCATGTGTTCGTTTACAGGACAATGTTTATTGTACAACACAGTGAAAATATCTAGGAAATTGTCATAAGCCTTGACTGCAGGAGTCCCTTCAACGCTGCTTTTAGTGGAGAAAGAAGAACTTCTCCTTGGCATGGTGGATGCTGATTGGCTAAACTTGGAGAAAACAACCACAACACGCTCTGTTTTCAAAACTCAGGGAAGCCAGAGGAGATGGAAAACAACAAGCAAGAACCAGAGTGACGCTAAAGCTGAGTGCAAGCAGACCCAGCTGCCTGATCTTCAGGAGGTAACCGGAGCATCATGGCCTCCGTGTCTACCTGGATCCCTGTGTGATCGGACTGGGCTGGTTTTCACTCCCTCTGCTTAAACGGTAAAGGAAACTGGGTCTGTGTCCTCGGCAGGAGAGGGATGTGTGACAGCCTCAGATTTATAACGTTAACTGGTGACAGTGTGAACGCACAGCTCACGTCATTAGGATGAGAAATGAGTCCATCAGAGGAACAGCTGAGAGTCAGAGGCTGAGGCGGTTTGGACACGTGCAGAGGAGGAAGAGTGGACATACGGGACGAGGATGATGAAGCTGCTGGGCAGGAGGAGAAGAGGAAGATCTGCACTGCAAAGAAGCTTAAATCTAAAACGCACACAGCTGTTAGGGTTAGAGGAAGATTCCAGCTCATGTGCAGTAAGTGTGACCAGGATCAGTCACAGGGAAAAGCATCAGTTCAAAGTAGGTGTTTTCATCCCTGCTGCCTCCACTCGGGTGGGTGAACAAGTGTGTTTGCATGAATGTCAGACGTATGTGGGAAAGAAGAACTCGTCTGACTGCAAGGATGAGCCTTCTATCATTTAAAACACCAATGAGCACTGTGTAATCTATTACTTTGAATAGAGTAACGACTCCATCACTGCTTGTGAGCGTTGGGCTCACTGTACACACTGATCCATCCATTTTCTTCCACTTATCCTCGGCAGCAGCCCAAGCAGAGAAGCCCAGACCTCCCTCTCCCCAGCCACCTCCTCCAGCTTGTGCCTGGGAACCCCACGGCGTTCCCAGGCCAGCTGAGAGATTTAATCCCTCCAGCGTGTCCTGGGCCTGCCCTGGGGCCTCACCCAGGAGGCGTCCTTGTCAGATGCTCAAACCACCTCGACTGACTGCTTTCGATGTGAAGGAGCAGCGGCTTAACTCTGAGCCCCTCCCTCTCTAAGGGCGAGGCCAGCCACCCTTCAGAGGAAGCCCATCTCAGGCCGGGCCCGGGGAGCGTCTGGAGGACTTTGGGATTCACTGACACATCACAATGAACTAAGGAGGCAGCTTTTAAATGAAGTCATAATTCAGTGCTTTATGCGTTACTGTGAGACTATGAAACGCTCTGCTTCGTGCTGCCTGTGTGCAGCGGCTCGTGCAGCCTGCAGGGGGAGCTGGCGAGGTCTGGCTGGGTCTGATTGGAGCTATTTGCGGCTCCATTAGTCGTGTTGATGTCTGAGCAGTTTAATGCGTGCTGTGCCGGCTGTCAGCAGCTGAATTACAGGTTCAGGTGGTTTCATGATGCTTTAACATGTTTTTGTGGTTTTCAGAAGCAATAAAAGTCTTCTTCAGCGCAGCTGGAAACCCCCTCGCACACACGCATTAATTACACTGCTCTGGTTTCCTGTTTCATCTTTGACATCAACAGACTGAAAAACATATTTTCATCAGCGTAAGATGATTTTTATGACCTGCTTTCATGTGCACATCTGTCACCACATTAATGTTTTAAACAAGCAGCTGCGTCTGTGCAGGCATCGCTGTTTGCCAGGCTGCAGGTACACAGCGCTCATCATCATCACCACCTTCACCCTGAAACCCCACACACTGACTTTAATAAGACCGTTATCTTTGGTTGTTGTCACTGCAGGAGCGAATGATGCGACGGGTTCTGGGGAGGAGGAGCTAAAACAACTCAGAGCGGGGTCGAGAGTAATGGCAGCAGGTAGGTGTGAGTAAGTCAGCTCCAGGTGAACCTGAGATCACGCTAACAACACTGAAGCTCCAAGACCCTGCAGATATTAGGGGCGGGGCCTGTTTGACCGACCGGTGGATGGCGACACAGGCGGCTGTAGCTGCTAGCTTCACCTGAACTGGACCTCTGCACCGTGTTGACATCATGTGACCAGTAACATGGCTGTACTAACAGACTGTCCAGGAAGGCGGAGCGGCAGTTTGGTGAGAGAAATTTGAGCATTTTGATTGGATGTTAGCTGATTACTCACACTCTTCCAAATATGGTAAATTTTTCCAAAAAACAGCTAAATGAGGCTAAGAAGGAGGCTTCAGAGAGCGTGATGTCACAATGGATACATCCACCATAATCCAGAGTACGCGAGGTGAGGACGATCCAAACACCCTGCAACGCGCTCCTGTGATCCAGGATCAACGACGACCAAAAAAACACTGAAGCTCAGAAATTAAGGGGCAAAAACACAGAAATATCAAGTGTGGCTGGAAAACAGCGTTTACCTGCAGAGGCACACCTGCACCAATCAGAGTCCGGCTGAGAGCGAGGTGTTTCCCTGAAGCTGTGAGTCAGCGTGGTATTTTTACCAGCATGTGATTTGCGGTCGGGCAGCGTCACGCCGCTGCTGTTATCATGTGACTCACTGACAACATCCTCATTGTCATGTCTGCTCTGACATCTGCCAGGACTCACCTGGACAGGTAAGCAGCACCGCCCCAGCTAAAAACATCCTGAGGGGGGCGCTGTCCTGAGTTCATCCTCTGAAGAGGACGCACAAGATGAAACAATCCTGTGAGAATAAATGTGAGCGGACATGTTTCACTGTCCGCGAGTTCAGTGTCACAATAAAATAATCCTTTAAAGTTTGGCTCATATCGCTGAGTTTCAATATGTAGGATGATTAAACGATCCCAGATAATAAAAAAGTTTAATTCATCAATGAAAAAGATCATTATGTGACAGAACTTAATAGATATGAGAAAAAATATCTTTCTTCTGAAATGTTTGTCATAAATCATTCATGTGCGAAGAAGCTACGTCTGTCACGTGTCCAGGTCTGCCAGACAGGAGACGCAGCATCTCAGGACTTCCTGCTTCATTAAAAATAGAAATAAAAATAATAAAAATAAAGTCTCATTTTTAAATGTTCTTGTCTGTAATTCAATCAAATAAAACAATCTACAGTTATACTGATAATCTCCATAATCAATCAAATATATGTCTCTCATGTTCATCACCTTGACCTGCTGACAGGTTCTGCAGATTTATCAACTCAATCTTAGTAATCGGTGCATTTACTCGAATCCTGGGAGTTAAGAATAAAGAGATCGGTGGGGCTGTTCTCACAGCTGTTACAATAATGTTCAGCATCCATGTTAGCAGGAAGTTAGTGAGATAGTAAAGATGACACACCACGGTGGTTAGCTGCAGAGCTGTGGTTAGGCTAATGCAAACAGATTAATTAATCTGCTGCTGGTTTGGATTACTCTGTGAAAACGCCCTGATCCTCAGCTGACACACCTGAGCTTAAAGACGTGCTGCACGTGACCAGAGCTGATGAACAGCAGGATGAGCGAACGCGTCGGTTTTATTAATGATGCAAACAGAGGTCAACAAGCAGGCAGATTACTGAGTACAGATGACTTCATGTTCAGGAAACGTCTCTGGAGGAGGGTTTAACCAACCACGAGCCTCACAGCTGAGTCCAGCCTGCTTTGTGAACATGCTTTCACTGTCAGTCATCTACAGTCACCCGCTGGTCGCTGCATCAGTGCTAGGAAACTAACTGTATATAAAAGAAGGATGTGACATCACCGCTGGTTAGTGAGGTCATGCTGCGAAGCCACAAACTGAACGTTATTGCTGTCACCGTGTTTAAAACCAGAGGTCCCTGGTGTGCAGTAGATCTGACTCTGAAACTGACCGATGCTGCATTCTCATTGGCTAATAACTCACCAATACAGGGACCACCAGGACACTCACAGACAACCAGAGGAGTCGCCCCCTGCTGGCCATTAAACGTTAGTGCACTTCCTCTTTGGTGTAACATTTCAGACCAGGAAGGTAAAAGGTTTACGAAAGCCGACGGTGGGGAGACCCTGAAAGACAGACAAACACTGACCTGGATGCTCTGGAAGGTCTGGAAAGAACCATCCAGCCAGATGTAGATGGTGGAGCTGATGATGGTGGTTCGACCGTCAAAGGTGTTGGCCACCACCAAAAAGTGGTACGGCCCCACAGTAAAGAACTCCCAGTCGTAGGCTCCGGACGTCAGCAGAGTCTGGTTCACCTCAAATAGCTGCAGAGACAGGAGGGACGGGTTAGGACCGAAAACACGAGGACAGAGACGATCAGGAGCATCTATAAAGGACAGGAGAAGATCTCATGTTGTGACTGAACAGCAGCACCTTTGTGTCAGGGTTCCACCTGTAGATCACACTGTGGATGTTGTGGTTGGAGTCTCTTTCTGAGGACACACAGGGACACATTGACATGATTTCGACACTTCAGTTCTCGTCCATGTGATCACAGAGTAAAGCCAGAGAAGTGCATCCAGCTTAGAAGAACGAGTCGTCTAACAACGAGAAACACAAAACCCATCACATGAAATCTCCACGGAGATTAGCCTCAACAAAAGGGAATCACCGTCAGTTGCATCTCACACCTTCATGTGATCTGATTACATCTCTACAAAACCCTGGAACTGAGTCTCTATTTGTTTTTTGTACCTGACCAACACCAGATTATCTTCAGGATCAACCTTGGAGTGACTAAGATGATGGACTCTGATCTGCAGGACCGTCCAGCTACCAAATGCTCAGAAAAACACAGGTCTGCGAATCACTGTGGCTGTGATAGAACAGACTGATGGTTTGGACTGTGCTTGGTGCAAAGACACAACCTCATTCAGTTTCTGTTTCAGGTATTTTACCCACAGACTAACAGGTAGAGATGACGACGGACAAATAACATGTTTGACCAAACTGTTTGGTTTACGGTTGAGACGAGTTTCTAACCTTCACCCTCGGTATGGAGCTCTCAGAGCTCTGTCACTGTTTGTTTTCCACGTGTTAAAAGCTGAGTCGTGCACAGACATTGCCATATTAAAGTTTGTCGTTGATGCTATCTGAAGGGTGTGTGTCAGTACTCATGGAGGTACCTGCAGGCCTAAACCTGCCCACTTTAAAGTTCTCTGCATGCAGACCGGAGGTTTCCTGGATGCACGTTTGTGAGAGGGATTAGCATCCATGAAGTGAAAATAATCCACGTGTTTAGTGATCCTGGTTTGTCCAGTTACAGTTTGAGTTCTGTGAAAATGAAGGAAAGAAATTCCTAAATGGTTAAAACAGTCATGGCGGTGATGTTCAGACCTGTGACTCGAATAAAGTCTCATTCAAAATCATTTCATCTGAGTTGACTTTTTTCTACAACACAAATGTATTTGAATAAGTTTGGATAGTTTGGTTGGAGACACGACTGCAGACGACCTGTTTTTAAATAAAGACATTAAAATATTCTTGTAAATGCAGAAGTTTGAGGTTTGAACCATTAATGAATCTTTAAAATATCCCGTCTGAGTTTTCACAGCCTGCTAGCAGCTAATTATTTACCCGGCACAAAAGTCCCTTCATAATCTGCCAGTTTTTGCTCGTTTCATGTATTTAGCAGATAAAGAGGACAGAAAATCAAAGTTGGCCCATTCATATCGAACGTGTTGGTGCTGAGGTGATTTCGGCCGGTGCGCTGTGACTTCACCATCATTCAGAATAAACACGAGCTCAAACAGAGAGACGGCGCACAGAGGTGTGTGATCTAACCACAGTACACCTGCACAGCCTCAGCCTCAGGAGTGTTTTATCTTTACAGGAAGTGCACACATGAATGTGTTTGAAGTGTTTACACTGACGAGGAGATACGAGCTCTTCAAAGCTCCTGTTTGGTCAGGTGGAAACCTCGTATCTCCATCATCAAAAAGCCTCGTTTTAACCTTTAAACCCATCAGAAACGACCGGCTGCTCTGGAGCTCCTCATCCCGCTGCAGAGACTCGTTAAACTCAGATACTTCCTTCACTGCAGAAAATACCCTGAACATGAAGGAAAATCAAATTGAACGAATAAATACTGCCGATCAGGAACGTTTGATCCTGAAAGTTCATCTTTGATCTGGAAATAAAAAGAAAAGTTTTATTAAAGGTTCTGTTTGCAGCATTTTTATGCATGAAATGCTTCGTTGGCCTCACAGACTGCAGGAGAGGGACATCTCGGGGCACAAAGAGCAGACGCCACTCTCCATTTATTATTTTTAAATTTTGATTAACTCGTGGCCTGATGATGTTCTCCTGTGGAGACAACAATGAGCTCTTATCCTGGTTTTGTGTGATGCCCCAGCAGCTGCAGTGATCCATTCATTTAAAATGAAAAAGACTGCATTACAGTCCACTTCCTGTTTACCTCGTCTGTGATTGGCCACG
Organism: Pundamilia nyererei; assembly: GCF_000239375.1. NCBI lineage: Eukaryota > Metazoa > Chordata > Actinopteri > Cichliformes > Cichlidae > Pundamilia > Pundamilia nyererei. The sequence goes on along the minus strand of NW_005187670.1, from coordinate 516,987 downwards.
ACCAGGAAGCTGTGGTTGTGAATGCGAAAGGCCTCCCAGTCCTGGGCAGTGTGAGTCTCCAGAGTCTGATAACGGACGAAACGCCGCCGCCGCCGATGCCACTGATAGATGACAGACCGCTCAGACCCCGCCTCTCTGAAGTTTGCCGCCACCACGAGAAAAATCTGAAGGACAGAAACACGGAGATGGATTTGGTTCAACATCACAGCGCCGAGCGGCCCTGCTCAGCTTTCACTGAACGACGACTCACAGAAGTCTGTGTGCGCTGCAGTGACCTCTGACCTCTGCAGAGACTGTTCCTTTACACACTTCTCTGAGTTAACAGGACTGAATACCTGCAGCACAATACCTGCACACAGCTGTGTGTGTGTGTGTCACACACTGTGCAAACAAGGCCAACACAATGTGCACACAAGGGTTCAAAGAGAATCAGCCTCAGATCTGTTTGTCCTCCGCCCTCTGAGCTCCATCCACTCCACGACTCTCAGCTGCACCACCATCACACCGGATTTATTAATCATGTTTTAAAGGTTCTGCCTGTTTCGCTTGATTAGATCTGATCCCTCTGGCCTGATGGCACTTTGTGTTTTCTGTCTGTGACAGAAACAAGCTGCTTCGTCCACCGACGTCCACGCCGAGGACCGCACACGAGTGTGATGTCAGACAGTATTGATTTTATCCAACAATAAATCGCATGATGGCACAAAGACATTTAGTTTCTATGGTAACAGCCAACAGAAGGACAGTTAGCGATTAGCTATAACTTCTCTCTGTTGTCAGCATGTTTACGTCGTCAGCTGACGCTCATCTATACAAAACACACGACACACAGAACATACAACGATCCGTGACTGTCGCAGTGACAGTGGGAGCTCGTGTCGTGCATCAGTCACAGCAGCACGGTGCTGGCTGGTCGCAGCCCGTGGGCGGAGCTAAGCCCACGGCTTTGTGCTGAGCTCCTTGAACTCCTCGTCCATGCTGGAGGCGCTCACCTTGTCGTCGATGGTGAAGTGTTTCCAGGATCGAGCCTCCTGAGTGCTGATGTTCTGGTAGAGCTGGAAGGAGGCGTTGGTCCACCTGTAGATACCTGAGCCGGACCGAGAGTCCCTGCCAGGGGAGACACGAGGGTTAGACTGAGAGGACAGAGACTTGTCCACAGCTGTTTCTGCTGCCGTGTTATTACTTGTTGGCTGCAGCCATGAACAGGCCCTCAGACGGGATGGAGAAGACCTCGACGTCCAGGGTCTCTGAGCGGGTGTACAGGTCCTGGTAGTCCTCCACGTAATCCAGACGCTGCTTACCTGCACAAACAGGTAATACAGCTTACATGGACAGACACATCGCAGGCACATGGCATCATCGTCAAACCAGCCCCATCCCAGCGCTACGTTCACATGAACCCTCCTACAGTCTGCTCCACCCGCAACAGCAACTCAGGAAAAGTTTACTCTTCTCTTTACAGCAGACAAGTTAATATTATACCAGATCCTCTAAAATCATAACAATGTGTTCCTTTCTGGTTTGGTTCCAGAGGAGCTTTTTTAAAAACCTGAACCGTTTAAAATCATCATTTCTCATTTCTTACATACAGATTTGGCATCATGTCTATTTAAAACAACGTTTGTGATGTAAAGATTTATGCAATAAAATGAGCACACAGAGTAAAATCACTCTCCTAATATAATGTGTTTTAGTCACATGACCCTGACATGTCTGAGGTGTGAGAGGTACTTCCTGTGTACGTCCAGACTCACTCTGCAGCAGCGTCCTCCAGCTCAGCCCGTCACAGATGAACAGACCCTTCCCCTGAGCATTGAACCACAGCTGGCCCTGCTCCGGCCTCGAGCAGGGAGGACGATCTCCCACAGTCACTCTGGCTTCGGCCTCTGAAACAGGACAGAGCGAGGGTTACACCTGAGGAGCGTCATGGGAACCGAGGACATGTGAGCCCCCGATAATAAGCTCCTCTGTTTAACACTTTCATAACAGCACACGATCGTTTTATTGGCTTAAACCAAAGCAAACTTAAAAAATCTCTGAAGTACCAAAGGATGGCAGATTCACAGTTTCCTACTTATTCCTGTTGTTCAGGACCTCACTGTCGTCTACCTGACTGAAACCATCAGGCTCCCTCTGAGCCGCAGTCACAGTAAAAACTTACAAACATTTTTTCAATGAAACAAACATGTAGCAGAGAGCACACATCAAATATAACCCAAAGAGCTCCAACAGCACAAACACGTCCAGAGGCCACGCCCCTAATAATGCAAACTTTAAACAGGTGAGTTATAAAAACATCCTCCCTGTACAGGTGTTATGAAGGAGAAACGATCCACAGAGACCAGTCTGTTTATTTCTGGTGAAGCTTTAACATGGGAGTCTATGGGGACTGACTCACTGCTGCCTCTGCTGGACGTTAGAGGAACTGCAGGGCTAGAGCCCTACAGTGAAACATGGTGGGGGGGTAAACAGGACCCCTGATCATTCGCTAGCATGTTTCTCTGCAGCAAAGCTGGATGTGGAGGGCTCGGCTGGAAACACATGCCTGTGTTCCTGTTAGCAGCTGCTTCAGTCTGTGCTCGGCAGATGAACACGCAGGTAATGAAGTGAAGGTTTCCATTTAACATGTCTGTGAAGGTTCTCAGTCGTCCAGGTCATTGTAGTCTAAGGAGCTTGCAAAGAAAAGCGTCTGGACTTCTTTAGGTTGCTTGAAGACGTTTCACCTCTCATCCGAGAAGCTTCTTCAGTTCTAAGGTCAAATGGTGGAGAGTCCCAGATATAAACCTAGTGGGAGTTTCCATTTAACCACAAGAGATGAGTCCTCCATGATACATCAGACGTCTTCACCTGAGGGGCAGCCAGATCCAGATCCAGATCAAACTGCCACCACGTTACCACAAATGATGCAGACGTGCTCAGATAGAGCCTGACTCTAAAACAGGAGCTCTGCTGTGTTGTCTTCTGCTTTTCTCTGGAAGCAGAGACTCTGAGTGTTGAAACGAGGCAGCTGCTGTTTGTGTGGTGCGCTCAGGTATGTAAATCAAACACACCACAGACAGAGCTGACACAGGTTTATGTAAACTGTGACTCATAAAGAGTCAGGATGACTGAAGGGTTCAGCACCGAGTCTTCAATCAGCTGAACTTTATTAACTCTGAGCATGGATGGATGGATGGATGGATGA
>NW_005187670.1:504628-512926 GCF_000239375.1 Pundamilia nyererei | reverse complement strand
GATGGATGGATGGATGATGATGGATGGATGGATGGATGGATGGATGGATGGATGGATGGATGATGGATGGATGGATGATGATGGATGGATGATGAATAGATGGATGAATAGATGGATGGATGAATAGATGGGTGGATGGATGGACAGTGGTGTTTGTTGGTGGCACAGAGGTAGGATAAGCTGCTCCTTCCACTGACTGTGACACAGTAACACAAACACACCTGTGTGAATCAGCTTCTGTCTGACCTCACGCTGTCATGGAAACACACATCAAACAGCAGGAGAGAGGCTGAGTCTGCAGGTAGCACACACACACACACACACACACACACACACACACACACACACACACACACACACACACACACACACACAGTAGCTGCAGAGCTGTCAGTCACAGGTGTTTTCATGCTTCAGGTTACTCGATCACTGAGACCATCACAGTGCCGGGTTCACGGACCAAACACTCGCGGGGTGGAGGAAGTCCTCGGATCCTCGCTTTGGCAGCGAGCCTGATGAGTCAGTCACCCCCAGCTCAGTGTTTTTCCACACAAAGGTTAGAGGTGTGCAGGGCCATGCTGCGGTTTTCATCCAAACCACAGCCTTTTGTTCAGCCTAAGAGGAGCTTTTAGTCTAACCCTAACCAGCCGGTTAAGTAAACACTTAAAGTGGAAAAAAGTGAAACAAAGATCTCTTCACCTGTGAGACTGTCACTACTGACTCCACCACAGCATCCAGGCACTGAATACAGCGCCTACTAACAGTCGGAATAGAACTTTGAGCCAGGAAACGTGCAAAATATAGACGTGAAGAGGTGAGTGAGGTGAAACTCTGCTTTTCATGCGTCCTCTCACAAACCTGCTGGTGTGGATGTTGTTGGTGAATGAAACACATCTGTCAGCTGGAGCAGCTGAAAGTGTTTTTACTGTGGCTGATTATGAACACACTGTCACTCCAAACACACTCGTCGATGCTTTTTTATCAGCCTTGTAGCACTAGCAGCTGAAAATGAGCCTGTACAGCTCTCTCCCAAACTGCAGGGGGCGCTGTGCTGTGGCAGGTTTGTCTCCTCACCATAAGTGTAAACTGGTCCCTGTTGGTCCGGCTGGAAGGGGGTGGTCTTCAGGACCTGAGGGATGGACAGCTCAGTCAGAGCGGGGTCGGGGGAGGGACACAGTCTGGGCGTGGCGTCCGAACCGGGTAGCAGCACCAGCTGCCGCAGTAAACCCTGAAGAAGAGACAGAGCGGTGAGAACCAGCAGGACGGACAGTTGGCTGATCTGACCCTGATCAGAGACTCACGGAGAAGCGTCCCCTCCACCGCCCCCTGCTCCCGACGAAGAACCGGGACCCTCTGGTGCTCAGATGGCTGGGGAAGGACTGGACCTGTTTACTGGGGGACAAGAAACCACTTAATGCCATGAAGTGGATCTCTACTGGTCTCTATTGGTCTATGTGGTGTCAGCTCTCACAGCTCCAGAGGAAGTCCACAGTCGACAGTCAGCGTGGCGTACGGCCCGGTGACAGCCAGCACCACTGTGTGCCAGCGGTTATTGTCCAATCCAACGTCCTTAAAAGTCATTCGGCTCCGCCCACCAGGGCCAGGGGATGTGGTCAAGAAGTGGAGGCGGTTCTCAGACACTCGTAACCCCAGCAACAGCGAATCAGATCCCTCCCTCACCACAGAGAAGATGTACTCATTTGTCTGGAAGCAGAGAGAGAAAGAACACATTGGACTGGAACAAACTCGTCCAGAGTGGGCTGAACTGGGCCAGACTGATCCAAACTGGACCAGACTGGGCTGAACTGGACCAGACTCATCCAAACTGGACAGACTGGGCTGAACTGGACCAGACTGATCCAAGTTGGACCTAACTGCACCAAATTGGACCAAACTGGACCAGACTGGGCTGAACTGGACCAGACTGATCCAAGTTGGACCTAACTGCACCAAATTGGAACAAACTCGTCCAGAGTGGGCTGAACTGGACCAGACTGATCCAAACTGGACCAGACTGGACCAGATCCAGCTCCATTCCACTGCATCACCTTCTGTCTCAGTGTCTGAATCTTCACCGTGGCAACCAATGAGAACTCAGAGGGAAAGTAGTAACAGTTGGTGAAGATCTGGGAGGCGGGGAAATTCAGAGGTGCTGCCACGGCGCTGGCCAATCGGAGACCTCTGGAACCTTTGGACTGAACCATCCGCACCTGGAGGGATAGCGGATGAAATATTAGGGGTAGCTACCATCATAAATGTTCATACCTTCATGCTATCCTGTGTCTTACCTGAGTGGGCGTGGCATGTCCTGGGGGGGGCAGGGCTTTGGACAACAGGTCAAGAGGCAGCAGGTCTGAGGGGGAGAGAGCAGAGACGGGGTGAAATAAATCAAATAAGTTATTAATAATTTAGATTTTCTGAACCGTAAATCTGCTTCCTGTTGTTCTGCTAACCTCTCCTGCAGCCCCAGCAGTGAAACGCCACCAAGCAGACCATCATCAGACTCTATGAGTGTAACCCTAACGCCACTGACCCCACCGAAACTTCAGTGAAAACAAAGCATGGTTTACTGGAGCCCGATTTCCACCGCAGAGTTACACTGAACCAGCTGTATGTAGCTCGATTTAAATCACCGCAGGGACACATAAGCAGCGATCCAGGTTAGACAGTTTATCTCCTGCTGCTAATTTCAGATCCCTGAAAGCTGATTTTCATGAAAGCAGCGGCTAGTGAGGCGAGTTTATCAGCTCAGAGCTCATTTCCTCCAGCTCTGACTGATAAGTGTATCTGCAGTTAATCTGTATCAGCGATGACATGTAAATGATCTCAGATCAGTTTATTTTTATCCCCTCAGAGACGGATGTTTCTACGTCTGAAACCTCAGACCTGATCTTAAAAAAAAGCTCAAGCTTTTCAGCTTCCTGCCGAGCAGTCACAGATTTCTGCTCTGACTCTGATGAGGCTCGAGTAAATCATTAAAACATTAAAAATCAGTGTTAGACAGCGGCTGAGGGAGCAGAGACAGCATCAGGTCAACGTTAGTTTTCAGCTGGAATTCCCCTTTAAGCTCCTCTGAGGCCGTCTGTGTGTTTTGTTGCGCTTGAGGATCAATGTAAGATGAATGGAGGATGAATGGAGGATGAATGGAGGGAGGGGACGACATGTACAGAAACAGATCTCACATTTCAAAGACTGAAAACACAGAAGAACAAAGCAGCGAAAGCGTCTGAAACACAGCGAGACGTCAGAGTCGGAGCTGCAAGGCCTTCTCTGACATTTGGCATCAGTGAAGTCAGCGACAGGACACACCTCAGGGGTCAGAGTTCACAATACTCAACCCCAGGAAGGCTGCTCACAAAGCCCAGGAGCCAAACGCAGTTTCAGTTGCCGGAATGAATCAGCTTGTAGCAAAGAGAAAGATCAACAGTAATGTCATCAAAAGGAAACATGAAGTAAAGCTGTGTACTCAGCTCTTTAACCAGAACAGAAAGACAGGTGGGAACACCTGAAAGTTCCTCAACTGAAAGCTCCACTGAATAATGCCCAGAAACACGTGATAGAGAGGACCAGGGGTCGGTTTAAACTGTGACAACGGAACAAACGTTATCCTCATGTTTTCCATCGTTACGCGACCCTCCTAACCCCACACCAGTCTGGTGACTGGATGTGTTTGGGGGCCTGTCCAGGATCTTCAGCACAACAGAACAACTTGAACAAGCAAGTCATGAATTAAAACTTCCTGTTAGGAGACAACAAAGCTTTCAGCACAATGTCTGTCAGTAGTAATATATAAAAAACAAGCTCAAACCTTTATTTATCCAGTCTCACAAGCAAAAGTCTCTCTTATTTTTGTGCAGATTTTGTGTTTTGTTCTTCAGAAATGAATCTGATCTCCTTCTGAAACATGTGACTGTCCCTTTAGAGCTGAAACCAGCACTGCACACTGTATCTCCTCGTACCTGTACAGGGTCTCCAGCTGTGGCTCTGGACTCTGGCGGTGAGCAGCACCCAGGTGAGCAGCAGGAAGTGACACGAAAACATCACGCCTGTGCGCTGTGAACAGTTTGACTCCCGCTCACCGACCCGCTTCCTGTCCTGCGTCTCTCAACGTCATTCTCCAGTTGGCCTGAGGATCTCCTGGGCGGTGTTTCTTCAGCGTCTGTGGTCAAAGAGCAACACGACAAACGTCTCAGATTTGGTTCCTTACAGCGGCGTGTCCAACATTTCCACCCGGAGAACCCAGATGGCCGTCTTGCCAATTCTTCATGAACGCCACCAAGTTCATTTGTGTTCACATAACCTGGCTTCAAACCAGCAAACTGTCTCTTTATCTGTAACTACAGCTCAGCTTTCAGTTTAAAGCTGATCGTCCTGAAATAAAACTGCTAGCTTTATTTTTAGCTAATAATTTATTCTCTTTATTCATATTTGAGGTATTGCAGCTGTATATCTAACAGTCATTTTAACTGCCAGCCATATTTGCTGTGGTAGACATAGTGAAACATTTAATTTGTGGCCTTAATGGTTCAGCAGTTTTTGACTGTCAGCCGTACTTTCACATTACATTTCACTTTGTTTCTTATCTGTCATTTTCAGTTAACTTTTAGTTAACTGCCTGTTTAAAATCATTTCTGTGGTTACGGCAGAAGGACCCTTGGTGGGACTCTCCATGTTACACCTGCACCAGGTGCGATTTTCACAGCACTACAGACTGGTTTAAATTGGTTTAATAAATGATGCTGAACATACAAAACTCGAGTAACGTGCAAACCTGTGGCTGAGAAATATCACACTGTGTAATTTTACCATCAGACTGCACTATCAACACTTCACGCGGTCACATTGATCACAAAACGATTAAACGATGAGCCAAAGATAAGAACAGCTGCTAAAGATAAAATCATGTGAACTCGTTTCGTTTCTCCCCGTCGTGTAACGAAGCTCGTCTCCTGAACACTAACCTGCTAACATGAGCGTCTGGCCCACATTTGAATCACATGAGAATCTGTGAGAGGAAAACAAAGATGCAAAAGCTTTGATGCACAGTGACGTCATATCTGAGCAAACCTGGGTCAGAGGTCAGAGGTTTAACCAGCCTCCTGAGGTCCAGCTCCAGTCCTAGTCTGTGAAGAGGTTTCAGGACATGCGAGGAGACCTCTGACTTGAGCACAGGTAAGAAGAGGCGGTGAGAGGAGCTCAGAGTGGGGAGGTCTGGCGTGCTGTGACCTCACAGACGTACAGTCTCTGCTCTACCTGTCGGCCGTCCTTAAACCGTCCTCTTCGTCTTTGCTGGACATTTATCTGTTCTTCAGAGAAACCAAAAACACAACCAGGCTCATCATCAGTCCACCTTTAAAAGTGTTCTCAGTGTCTGAGATGAACCTGATGATCTTCAGCGTGTCTCCACCTTCAGGTGCAGACCTCCACCTGTTTCCTCCTCTTTAAGTCCTCCACAGTTTCTCCTTTCCTTCCTCTGAGGCTGCTGTCTGTGCAGCGACTGGAGATGATTTTCAGCTTCAGGTGAGTATGACTGAGGAGAGAGAGAATTTACCTGCAGGTGAGCTGGCCTCGCTCGCCCCACATTTAAATAAAAAAGACTGGGAGGGGCTGAGGAGCGAGAGGGAGGGAGGGGCGGCTGCCTCCTCTTTACCTGTGACACACTTGAACTCACCTGAAGACAAACCTGACAGACAAAGCTGGACAGAGTCCACCTGAGAGGACAGGTGAGTGTTTCATGCAGGTGAAAGGTGTGATTGGTGGAGAGGTTTCTGCACGTTGCTGCTGCAGGTTGGTTCACATGTTACTGGTCAGAGCAGCTGACACATTTCGCTGCCTCGGTGATCAGATATGATCACTTCCTGTCGGCGACCATGACGCTGATCAGACCAGCCAATGGGTGACCGCACGCTGTGCTAGTCCATCTTTTATATACAGTCAGTCTGTGTTAAACTGATAAGCCCGACCGATATCAGATTTTTAACAGCGATACTGATATTCGGTGATTTAAAGCCAATATTCAGACATTTCGGCCGATATTTGTCACTCTTTTCGTCCTCCTCGTTCCTCGTTTTTACCCTCTGCCCAGGTCGGATCAGCTGTTTGCTGTTTGTGACGTTTCAAACATAAACATGGAAGATGCAGAGCGCCCTCTGGTGGACAAATGATGTAAGGTTAAAGGGTGTTTCTGTTGTCTCATGTATCGTCTGTGACGAGCTGAAACTAACAGAGCAGCAAATAATAATCTGAGCTCTCCATGAATTTGGTGCGGCTCTAAAAATGACGTCATATCGAATTCTTATTATTTTGTGTGTCTCGTGCTGTGCAGCAGTCTGGGTTTGGGCTTGTCAGTCAGGTGTTGTACTAATAAAGTTTGATTATTCCTTCCTACACTGAAACTGTAAATATGAACGATCAGCTGCAGAGTTCGGTCCATGTTTCATATGATGTGAGGTTCCTGCACACGTGCTGCCTGAGAGGAGGAGGAGGAAGAGAAGAAGAAGTGACTGATCTCAAGTCTGCGGCTCGCCCTCAGCTCTTCACAGCACAGGAATTTCCCAGGTGAGCCAGGGCTCCGCCCCTTGCCTGTCTGACCCACTCCCTGAAATCAGGTGCCATCAGACCTGAGGCTGCACACACACACACACACACACACACACACACACACACACACACACACACACACACACAAAAGTACTGCATTCAATGCCAAAAGTACACAGGTATGATCAAAATAAACAGAGATTATTAGAGATTATATTTACCTCCATCATTATTGCTCAGTCTCATGGTTCTGGCCAGTCGTTTCCAGTGAAAATCCTGTAGTTCCTCTGACACCCAGCAGGGGCAGCAGGGAGTCAGTCTCCATAGACAAAGTGTTCTAGTCTCTAGTTTCACCTTCCTAACACAACAAGTGGGGAGGATGTTTCATTCAAAGAGTAAATTATTAAATTTTTAGGGGCCTGTTTGATTGATGGTGACGCTGTAGCTGCTCGCTGTCTGCTAGGCTACACCTCAGCTAACTGCCCTGATGTGGGTCTCTGGACTGTGTTTGTGCTGTTGGAGTACTTTAATGACATCATCTGAAGAAACTAGCTAGCATCAGCTAATAACTCAGTGCTCTGCCCTCTCTTCACACCTGGCTCCAAAACCTCAACACAGTTCAAAATGGTTCAAATGAAAAGTGTCCAGATCCAGTCATGGTGGTCCCAGTTCCTGTCCCTGTGACTCTGAGATGGTACGACGCGAGCATGTGGAGGCGGACACGATATCACTCAAATTAAAATCAGGTGTTTGCCCACCGAACCCCGTACCTCCACAGGTAAACCAGAAGTCAGTGTTTGCTGTGAGGGGCGAGTGCTGGGAGCTGCACAGTGTACTCAGACATGAAAAGCAGCTGTGATCTGAGAGACGTTTAAAGCCCAGTAATCCCAGTTTAAACGTGAGCCTGGATCCAGGCCAGCAGGCAGAGACACGAATGAACCCACAGAGACCGAGCTGCAGGTTCACAGGTGGAAGCAGAGTTCCACACCTTTACCTGTGTCTGCCCTCAGTACAGGTACAACACAGACTGTATATACAATCATCCAGGAAGCTCATCAAATGTTATGATAACCAGTATAAACAGGATTTCCATTTAAATGCATATAAAAGAGCCACAAAAATATAGAAAACAGGCAAAATGAACTCAGAGGAGCGCCGCACGCAGCGTGGACTCTTCAGAGTGGACCCATCTGAACGGAATCAGGTGAGACACGCTTGCATTTACCTGCCGACTGAACACAGGTGAGCTTCTGCTGCTCTACCTGTGCAGGTTGGTGTCGTCAGGAAAAGAATCAGTGAAAATATCCGAGAGAGCGCCCCCATCAGGACGCTGTGACCTCTCACCTCAGATCCAAGATTCAAGAAGTTTGTCATATACACTGCAAAACACAAGTGGATACACCGAGCGACGAGACTCTTACTTTGCAACTAAAATAAGAATAAACTTAACTCTGAGTTAGAAATAATATATAGAGTAAAACAAGTGCCGATGCATCTCGTGTGTGTGTGGAGTCAGAATTTAAAGTGCAAGTAGTTGTAACACAGAATAATGCTATAGTAAAACGTTTATGTTGTGTGAAGTTCTATTATGCTGTATATAAATGTAAAAACTTGCAGGTCAAAGGTCATCACAGTTCGAGTCAGTGATTCTGTAAGATGGGCTGATCAGCACAGCTCGCTCTCACATCACAGTTTGTTTCAGGGAGGCGAAGGTTTTACTGCCAACAAGGTTCAAACCCTGAACAGAGTCCTCGCAAA
>NW_005187670.1:493769-502195 GCF_000239375.1 Pundamilia nyererei | reverse complement strand
TGTGTGTGTGTCTGTGTGTGCGTGTGTGTCTCTGTGTGTGAGTGTGTGTGTGTGTGAGCTGATAAAATCTCTCAGTGTTTCTAAAGGAAAGCCATCTGCCTTCATGCTGTTATGTAAAACTGGAACACACACATACAGTTTTGACAAAGACCAAACAAACTGTTTTAGCTGTGAGGAGCAGTGATGTCAGAGTCATGTGACTGGGTCTTCAGCAGCAGATCCAGGGTCAGGCTGGTCCCAGATCAGCTCAGTGACAGACGCATGCTGGGCTGAACCGTAACTGCACCTCATGTTATCACGTCAGCTGGTCGTCTGTGGGGTTTAACGAGGATCGGCTGACACGGATCCCTGCGAGCGTCACCCTGCTCTCCAACAACACTGGGCGCTGCCCCTCAGCAGGCTTCCTGAAGTTGGCCAATCAGAAAGTGGACCTTAGTGAGTGGGATGTTAAAGAGAAGCAGCTTGTTTCACAGAGGATGGCGTGTCAGATAAGGATTACTCTGAACTGTGACAGAATGCCTGACAGAACAGAGCTGGGCTAAGCAGACAGGACCAGGTAATCAGATTACCTGCATGAGCTGTGGGCTGCCTGCGCTCTGTAACTGATGCTGCCTTCCTTTCATGTCTTTATGTCTGAGGCAGGCCCAGACAGGAAGCTGCTGTCATGGCATGTCACCTCCCTCGCCGACCCCTCTCATCTGCACTCGTCCTTTTTATCTGCAGACTTGACTCAGCGCTGACGTGAGCTGAGTCAGAGTCGCGGCGAGGTTAAAACAGACTGATCCGGGATAAGCTCAGGTTTAAATCTGCATGTGATCTCAGACATTTATAGGTGCTTCTGCTTCAGCGGCGCTTCGAGAAAACGCCACTTTATTTAGAAATGTGACATCTGAGCCCTGAAGGTCTGAACCCCAGCACATCACAAAACAGGAAGGTGTCGGGCTCTGGGCCGACACTGGGCTTACATTTCTCAGCTGATATTATTTGAACAAAACTGCAGTGAGAGAAAAAAGGCAGCTTTGTTAAATGTTGGACCTGCTTTCAGATGTAATGAATAACCAGCTCACGCTCTGCTCTTGGTATTTTTTATTAATCGTTTGTTAAATCAGACAAATTCAAAGAAACCCTTCAAACTAAAGCTCTGTGCTCCCGTCAGCTCCTCGGCGAGCTGAACCATCGCGACGTCCTCCTTCAGGAAGACATAAAGTGCATGAAGTCCTGCTGAGAGAAGCCGGCGTGCTTCCGTCCGACCGGACGTCCAGTCCGAGTCCACGTTTATCAACCAGTCAGATCAGAAACGATTTCTCGCCAACAGCAGCAAATGAACAGAAACAGGAAGCAGGAGTCGGGGCGGGGCGGGGTACTGCGGTTGCAGGACTCTTTCGATCCGTCAGCAGTCTGAATCCCTGAACTTTAAACCAGATCGGAATGATGAGAAACTTCCTGGACATCAGACCGGCTCCCCTCTGTGTCGACGACTGTACACTGACAGCACCAGGCGGCACAGCAGGGGGCGCTATGGGACAACAGCTTCAGGTAAAACATCATTTCTATCCTATACAAACAAAGTTTAAACTGATCTTTTCATGAATTTATTGATAAATATTGTCCTGCAGAGGAGACGGATGAGGTATGGCGGCGGCGGCGCCGTTTCTGCTGCTGCTGTCGGAGTGAAGGTGGTGGTGATGTCATCGCGTTTGGTTTGTGTCCTTTGATCGGCTTCCATCCATCAGTTTATGTATTGATCTGTCCATACTGAGCGCCCTGTGTATGTGTGTCTGTCCATGCCATTTGTTTCTGCTGTACACACACACACACAGGGCGCAGGCTGATGACATCATCTCTACAGGCCCAGAGACTTGCGTACGATCTTCTGGGCGAGTTTGTTGAACTGCTCTCGATCTTCCCGCCACATCTTGGAGGCATCGACGTTCGCTCCGCTCTCATCGTTGGGCTCTGAGAGGAGAGGACCGAGTACAGAGGTGAAGCATGGTTTACACATGATGACATCACAGAAAGGTGTGTGATTACCTGCCAGCATGCTGACCACAGACAGCAGGATCTTCTCTACACTCTGGACCGGACTCCACCTCTCTGCACTACTCTCATATCCCATCGGATCGTCGCCCGGAGCGTGGAGGATGGAGATACAGACCCGACCGTCCGGATAGACTGAGGAGGAGGAGGAAGATGATTAGTAAGGGAGCACGACTCAGCCCGCCCATCTGAAAGAATCCAACATATTTAACGACGACCAGTTCAACACACAGGTTTAGTTTGTAATGCCCACAGGTGCGAATGCTGCCAGACTGGTGACCTGTCCAGGTGGACCTGCTGCTGGGACAGGCTCCACCCCCCCGACACGCATGGGTGGATGTTTCTGAATGCTGTGAATCTGATTTTAAGACATTTCTGTTCAAACGCTTCATTAAAGCTGAGACCCGCGTGTCGTGTCGTGAGCCTCGCTTTGAGTTTTTGGGATTCATTTTTTTGTAAAAACTTCATTAAACACTTTCAGCGAGGACATATTTGGAAACAGGATGTTCTTTATCTGCTCCTCAAAGTGCCGCCCGGCCATCGAGTCCTCACAGGTGCAGTAGAACAACACCTGACAGGTAAACAAGCCTCCCGTCAGGTGAGGCAGCACTCAGAGGCTGTTTCCATCAAACATCTCGTTGTTATCAGTGTGCAAAGTGCTTCCTGTCGGCTGTCTGACGTTCCTGCTTTGACAGCTGCTGTTTTATCAGCACACAATAGATACGAGAGCCGAGCAGTTAATCTGATCATTTCACATTTGAATCTCAGCTTCCAACAATTCAGGAAACAAGATAAAAGTCCTGCTGCAGCTGGAGCCATGCAGGAGGGAGAACAACCTTTATATTTATTCGTTCAGATATTTCACATTTCTATGAAACAACAGGTTTGATGCAGAGGAGCTGGGTGGTGCAGACCTACAGACACCTGCTGGCAGCCTGGCACCTGTTCTCACCTGTGCGAGCGGTGCCATGCAGGGCAGATGGTGAGTAAACGTTCAGCTCAGAAAGTTTGAAAACTTTTTCTCTTCTTTTGAAACCTGAGACGTGTTTTTTCCATCACCTTTGAGGAGGTTCAGGCCCGCTCAGTGTTTTCTTCTTCGTGGGTTTCACCTGCGGCGGTTGCAGGCTGTTGATGGATGATCAGACGCTACAGTTGCAGGAGGAAGTTCAGCTCGGGGGCATGCTGGTGCAGGGTGGTGATGATGGGCCAGCAGCGAACAGCTTGTCCTCTAATCAGGACTGAGCGTGCTCAGACTGTTACCCTGCTGTGACATCATGGCTCAGCACTCAAGCATTCTCCACTGCAACCACTGAACATCCAGGGTATGGACATTGAGGCTGTGGACAGCTACAGGTACCTTGGTGTTCATCTGAACAACAGACTGGACTGGACTCATAACTCAGACGCCCTCTACAGAAAAGGGCAGAGCAGGTTGTACCTGCTGCGGAGACTCAGGTCGTTTGGAGTGGAGGGCCCACTCCTGAAGACCTTCTATGACTCTGTGGTGGCTTCTGCTATCTTTTATGGTGTGGTCTGCTGGGGCGGCAGCATCTCTGCTGGGGACAGGAAGAGACTGAACAGGGTGATCCGAAGGGCCAGCTCTGTTCTAGGATGCCCTCTGGACCCAGTGGAGGTGGTGAGTGACAGGAGAATGGTGGCTAAGCTGTCATCCCTGTTGGACAACATCTCCCACCCCATGCAGCAGACTGTGACAGCACTGAGCAGCTCCTTCAGTGGGAGACTGCGGCACCCACGGTGTGGGACGGAGAGATTTCGCAGGTCTTTCCTCCCCACTGCTGTCAGACTCCATAATAAAGACTTTAACTGAACAAACACACACATCCACACATGTGCAATAACACTAAGTGCAATAATCTTTTCTGGCATCGTTGTATTTTTACTCAGTTGTATATAGCATTCGTATTCTATTTTTATCTCATTGTATATTTTTATTCTATTTTATTCTACTGTATATAGTATTTTATTTTATTTTATTCTATTCTGTACAGCTGTGTACTGTATTTATTCTTATTGTATTCTAATTTTTGCGTCATAACTTTTGCACTGTCCACTTCCTGCTGTGACAAAACAAATTTCCCACGTGTGGGACTAATAAAGGTTTTCTTATCTTATCTTATCTTAATCACAGCACTAATGTTAGCATGCTAACAGCATGCTAACATTAGTGCTGCGTGCTGTGACTGGTCACATGACTGCTTTGAAGTCAAACCGACTCTCAGGAGCTTTGGCCGTTACTGTGACAACGCAGCCTTGTGTCACATGACTTGTCACATGACTGAGGGGGTCACTGCGGTCTGTTTACCTATCAAAACAGACGCAAACCAAGCGTGTTCTGTTCAGGAACCTGAGGCACACCTGGAGTAACTCAGGTGTGTTTAAGAGTTTGTCTGTTTTCAGGTGAACATGACGGGTTAAAAGCTGAGAGCGAGGCTCTAAACGAGTCTAAAACCGCGGAAACACGAGCTCGTCGCTGCGGTGATTCACTGTGCTGGATTAAAGTGACTGAGAGGGAGAGAGGATAAACATCACATCAGCTTCTCCACAAACACACCTCCAGTCTGAACCGAGCTTTAACCTTCATAAAACCCTGTGAGAACACAAGCTGTCTGTGCAGGTGAGGGGGCGGAGCTCAGCCGCAGGTAGACTTACTGTTGGGGTGAAACATGTCGCAGGTGAACCTCATCTTTGGAGGACTGAGGGGGTAATCGGAGGGGAAGCTGAGGATGGCTGGAAACACTCCGCCTTCGAAGCACGTGTCCTGAGGACCCCTGAAACACACAGGAAGTACATGTGAGACCCAGAGGGCACGAAACCAAGGAGCACCTGAAGAACTTGGAGAACCCGCCTGGATCACCTGTTAGCAGCTGGACGGGTTTTTAAGTTTAATCTGCTGCTCTTTCTGTTCCCGTCTCTGTAACACCTGTGCACAGGTGACCCTCACTCTGATTTCATGACCCTCTAACAAATTTTTATCTCCCTCGAGAACCTGAAGGAGCAGCTTCAGAACAGGTAACCCCGTCTCTATGAACACATCTGGATGTGAACATCTGCAGGTTTCTGTCCTGTTGACTAATCAGGTGTGAGCAGCCTTGGGAGGCACACAGGTAAAAACAGAGATTAATGTTCCTTGTAAACAAAGACACGTGGAACACGGAGACAGCAAAGCAAACAGGAACATTAACACCTGCTCTCTCCATCAGCACCAGCAGCTAACAAACTCATTTCACGTGTTTGTCTTCATGTTTTTCAGACGCCACTCAAATTTGAATATTTGTTGCTGGAAAGCAAAAAGTTTGTTGTTTTTCAACAAAAATGTGTTTGTTGAAAAAAACTAACTTTGTTCTCGAGTCAGAAGAAGGAGATGAACCAACCTGACTCCAAACCCAGCCAGTGTCAGTCTGTGTAAGGAGACAAATACTGACTTACTTCAACATAACGTGGGTCTGATGTTCAGACCAAATGATGAGAAGATCTTAGAAAGAACGCTGGACTGTAAGCATGCTGTGTACATGCTGCTGCTCCGTCTACAGTGACATATACTTTATCTCCTTACTTACTCTTATTGTTGTTATGTTAGTATTGTGTTGTTGCTGTACTTGGTCTCAGCGTACCTTTCTCATGGAAAAACGTCCTGTCAGAAAAAGCGGAGCGGCTCCCCACAGAGCTGTTGGAGTAGTTTCAGTTACTTGGGGAGAACGTCCTGTGGCTCCTTTAGAAGCAGATCTTTGAACCGGCTTGGAGAAGCTGTTCTGCTCCTGCAGCTAGGGCTGTGCGATATGACCAAAATCTCACATCCCGATATAAGACATCTATCGTCCGATAACGATATAAATCACAAAAATGTAACATTTTCTGTAAATTCTGTGAATCTCGGGCAGCTCGACTTGTGTGAAGTGTTTCCAGCTGCGCGTCCTCGAGTGTTTTAACGATGCATGAAACGATACATTTTTAGACATAAGTTGTAACGGCGCCGTTTTCTTTGTATTTATCACACGGCGTGCTGCGGGGAAAAGCCTGTTCTGATGTTTGAGTCTAAGGTTTATTTTTTAGCACCTGGCGGCTCTTTTTTACTTCTCATCGTAAATAATCTGCTCTTTCACGTGATTCAGTTTTATTTTGAAAAGTCTCAACAGGATCTTGAGTTTTATTGTGAAAGGTTTATGTGGAACATAAACAAGCGGACACGCGATGCTGTTACCGTTGCTGTTGCTAACAACAACACATAAAACCAGGTGCTTGCCTGTAGTGTGTAAACATTAAATATAAGAGAAAGAGAACTTTAATAAATGAATACAGCCACTACAGTGACATCAGAACCATGAACACATATTGCTGTAAACACTTTATTTTGCGACACCACGAAACAAACGACAGCGTAAAATGAAACTATGGACGTTTTTATATCGTCATCAGATATATATGGTTACATCGAACAGCCCTAGCGGCAGCTGTTTGAAGCTCACCGATCCGTATCAGCTGCAAGGACACGGCGCCGGTATCACAGCATGTTTATGATCGTTACGCCGTCATGGAGCTTCTGAGTCATCAGAGTTCAAGAGGACGTTTGAATATCTGAGCACATCACAGATCTGAGGTCAGGCAGATCAGCCGATCTGATCGTCTGTCTGCAGATTACTTCGGCTTCAGCCGCTCTAATCACTGACCACACACACTCTGATTGGCTATCTGTGCTACCAATCAGCGCTCGTCTGACGCGTGTTCTTTTATCAGATCTGAGAGCAGTTTGATCAAATCAAAGGGTTTCATCACCTGGATCCAAACAGTGACGCCGCTACAGCTTTATGAATGTAAGGTTTGGAGCGAGTACCTTGCATCACTTTAACTGGCACATCGCTGGCGACCGGGACACAAGGACGCTGACCAGCTGAGGACAAAACAAGTCAGAGCGCCAGAGGTTCAAAGAGCGGAAACAACTGAGCGTCAAAGAGCTCGTATTCACAAGTGGACTCCTGTGACTGTCTATAAAACACACATGTGTACTGCCTGGTGACTGCACCGAAAACACCAACGGCTCGTCTGTGAGCATACTGGGTCCAGTCTGACACAGGTGGGCGGGTCCAGTCTGACACAGGTGGGCGGGTCCCGTCTGACACAGGTGGGCGGGTCCAGTCTGACACAGGTGGGCGGGTCCAGTCTGACACAGGTGATCCATGTTGTCTGAAACACCTCCAGCTGTCTATCAGTGTAGGCGGAGCCATGGCAGAGGATCGGCGCGCTCCCAGCAGCTTGTTTCTGAATCTTCGACCAACCAACGAGGCATAAAACAGCCAGCCGTTAAACATGAGCAGGCAGCTCAGACGTCTTCCCATGAAGAAACAGCATCTCAAAGCGCAGCTCAGAGGGCCGACCTGCTCAGGTAATGACCTCGGTAATGATAGGGTGTGGCGCGGTGATGTCATCGGTCAGGGGGATGGCAGGTATGTGGATGGTTGGCCGCAGCACGAGCTGCAGGTTAAATTGAAGGGCAGACTGAAGCTGCTGTCACGCCAACATCCACAACAACAGAAGGCTCCGTTACTAATGACAGAGTGAGGGCGCTGCCTTCACTGACATCACGTTCATGTTGGTTTCTTAGGTACAATAACTTCTGGACATCTACTGCAGTCAGGATGTCTACTTTCACACCGAGTACTCAGAGTACACAGCTGTGGGTCCACATCTGGGGTGTTTTAATGGATTTAGATCCACTGTAACTTCTTCCGGTCACAGGTGAAACACCTTCAGCAGATGGTTTTCTGACTCCTTGAAGAGTCTCAGGATCAGCAGATGTTCTCTGCAGCTTGTCGCTTCAGTTCTTGCTGAGACTAATTTTGGTCTGAGACAGCACGAAGCTGCAGCATCTTTAATAACTGATAAGAAATGTTTTTGTCTAACAGCGTATTAAAGAGGACATGAAACACTGAACACATCAAGGCTAATTTACCCCACTGAGCTCTGACTCTGACACACATGTAACTGCTGTGAAGCTGGATTTAACAAATAACAGCTTAAAGTTATAAAAACATGTTTCTGTCAGTACGAACGTGACGTCAGGTGGTTGGTTGGCTGCAGCTAACAGCCTCTCCTCTACACTGTCCTTTACAAACACCAACATCACGGCTAACAGCTGGATTTCCTGTTTCAGTGCAGCTAGCCAAACAGCCACTTCCTGCTACAGACACAGACAGTAAAGTGGACAGTATGTCCACAGTATGTCCTGGTTTCACATAAACTCACTGCTGCAGCACTACAGTGATCCCCTCACACTGATGTTTAGCTTTAATGTCCCTATTTTCCTCTGAGGTATCGATCCTGTCACTAGTTAGCTAACATAAACTAATGTGAGTCTGTTAGCCTCAACCAACCAA
>NW_005187670.1:484366-491989 GCF_000239375.1 Pundamilia nyererei | reverse complement strand
AGGGCCCAGGTGTGTCAGGATCAGTGGGGTAAACATGTTCAGTGTTTCATGTCCTCTTTAAAAACACACCTCACAGTTAAAATGACACTTGAACATCTTTGTTGGTCCTCAGCTGTGTCCACACTTCATGGAGAATGATGCTCCTGGTTGTTTCTGTAGGTAGACCAGGCCTTGGTCTTCAGATTAAGACTTCTCCAACACTCGACATCTTTAAAATCCACCTGAAGACACATATTTACTCCCCAGCGTTTAAATTTGAACACTTTTGTGTTGTCTTGTTTCCTGCTCTGTTTTCTTCCAGCCATAAATCCACTGACTTGCCTTAACTTTGTGTTAGTGGGGAGTGTACCGATAGCTGTGTTTCATCTCCAACACTTTGAGAACAGCGACACCTTCTGGTCTCACTCGGTCACACTGAACCTGTGAGTTTAGTTGCCATGGTTTACACGTATGAGGGTGACTTCATGACTCGAACTGCAGGTTTTTACTTTCTGAGTTTGGCATAAAGTGTGAAGCAGGTTAAAGAAACAAATACAGAGAGGTGAGCCTGTTACAAACACTAACAGCTGCTAATAAAAGGATCAGACAACTGATCCCAGCAGACGGGAGGTTAAAGCTATGAGGGAGCAGCATTGTTCGCTTTTTAAATGCAATTAGTGTGATTAGTGGATCTATGGAGCTCCGTCGCTGCTTTCATGACTGAGCCTGACCTTTAAGCACTCAGCACAGAAGTGAAAGTAACTCGTTTGTGCAACAGCCAAATTAGACAAATGCTGGTGCTCACAGAAGTGCTTCAGGTGACTGAACTGAGCTATATGATAACCTGACGGGTGGGGCTGAGATAGATTTCGGTCGCTCGACCGGAGATATCGCTAGCTCCGGGACGCCGGGCTAGCAATTTTGCGAGCCCTGGACGGCTTCAAGCTGATAGTAAAAGCAACAAACTCAAATAACCACTCATAACAACCGAGGTATGCAGAAAAGCACCCCTGAGCCTTAGAACAGATGATCTACAGCAGCAGAAGACCACACCGGTGCCACTCCCACCAGCTAAAGGACATTTTATACCTGCTACTCGCTGCCTTGCAAACAGCACCTTACAACAGAGCAGCGTGGGAAAGGACAGAAGGAGCAGGTAACTGCTCTTTAAGAACAGGAAGTGGAGGATACAGTTCACTCAGACTCACCAAAACCGGACAGTAGAAGATAAAAAACGCTGGTTGCTCTGATGAGTCTCGATTCCTGCTGCTACATTCTGAGTTTGGCGTTAACAACCTGAAAGCAGGGATCCTCCTTTGCTTCAGATTCACATCGACAGATTCATGGATGCACCAGCATCATGAGGTCATGATGATGTCATGTCCACACAAACCAAAACCTGTGATGCTTGTATAACCCAGTTGAAGCCAAGCACCTAAGAGTTAAAGGAGCTCTAACCCAGTACTAGTGAACTGTACCGAATAAAGTGGCTGTGAGAGTCCAGTTATAACTGACACATACACAATAACACTCCAAAACAAATACAAACACCCAAAAATGACTCAAACGTGTGTTTCCATGGAGACGGGGTACTCACATGATGAGAGCCTCCCACTCGAAGAAGTTCTCCTCGTTCACTGGACCTGCACAGCAAACACAAACTCTTTAAATCTCGGGTGTCTGACTGTTGGAACAACACGCTGAACATCTGAAGACACATCTGCAGAAGCTACAGATGTGTTCTGGTGTCTCACCTGCCACGATGCCCTCAGGTGGGTTCAAGGTCAGCTCTGAAACACAAACACAGAAAGATGAGTGACCTTTGACCTCTGCTGTGATCCGGTCTCAGTCACATTTTTAAACAGCTGATAGATTGTTTGCTTTCCCATGTTGAAGAAATGATTAACATTTATTCATTTAAAAACAGCCTAAAGCAAGAAAGCAGTTATAAAAGACTTCCCAATTATCTTAAATACCAATCAGATTTACCACAATGATCTATGTCGAACTGTTTATCCATAACTGTAAATCTGCAAGTTCGAACACTTATACACAACATAATACAACTGTAATTACCCCTAACCTGTAAAGTTGCAATTGTTATACATAGCTCTACGTATACACCTTAATATATGCTCTGTATATATTATCACTGTGACAGTGTTGCAACTACTTGCACTTTAAATTCTGTTTACACCCACATAAACTACAAGATTCACAAAGCACTGTTTGTGTGTTTTACTTTCTTTTAGGGAACGTGCAAACTAAGAACTTCATTGCTCTGCGTAACTATTTGTGTTTTGCGGTGTACGTGACAATGAAGTTCTTGAATCTTGAATGAATCGACTAATCTATGCAGAATTCACATTATTACACAAGATTAAAGTGTAGCAGCCTGAAATGAGCGCATTAAATAAATGACAGGCCTAAATATGAATGTGTACCGAGGCTAATCCCCCAGTTCAAGTTCTTATCGTTAGCCCTCAGTGCACCAAATTACATTTAAAAACCTTCAAATTTATCACTTTCAGAAAAGGCAAATCAGCCGCCGTGTCAGTGCAGCGCTGAAGCCTCGCAGCGAGTTTTCCACCTGCGCTCTGTGTTCCTGTAACCAACAGATAAACATGATGTTCGCACTTTGTGTTCATTTAACATACTTTAGAAAAGTTTTGAAAGTTACATGACGGCAGCTATATGGAACATTCTGGATAACGCCACAAACACATTATATAAGCTCCAAATTATACCGCGGTTTAAACTGCAGGTGGACAAAGCCGACACCGGATTATTCACACTGTCCAGATATTCATCAGGTTATCGGTTTGAGTCGCAGGTACAGAAGAACAAACGCGGACAGCGAAGAAAAGCTCAAATCGACCGAACTTTTAACGAGTTTCGTACAGAGATACAGGCGCTAGCGGAGCTGTTAGCTTAGCATGCTAGCTAACATTAAAAGACCTCCCATTGGCTGAAAGCGGCTCGCGTTACTCACGTTTGTACTCGGCCATAAGTCTCTTGAGCGCTGTGCCAGCCATCGTGTTTACCGGAGAAAATAACAAACAAACAAATAAACAAAAGTGGCCCAGTTTCTTAGGTTCTCACAGAGCAACGGACCAACAGCTGATCCGACTGAGCATGCGCAAAACGTGTTTCAGTTTGCGTGTCAGCAGACAGCGCACCCTGTCGACAAAAATAAAAACAATTCATTTAAAAACAAATAAAAAATAATTAATGTTTAATAATTAAGGTCATTTGTTTAATTGTAAACTTAATTTTACTCAGGTAAATGTTTTTGTGCCTTTAATAAATGTTATATAGTCTTTTTATTCAATTTTGTCTTTATTTAATTTAATTTATGTATGTAATTGATTTCCTTACCTGGATGACTGAGAATCAAGATGTATGCATGTAATAATAAGTTACGGTCTAACTGTGCCACGGTCTAAATGTGCCACAGCAGATCTGTTTTGTTGTTGTTGTTGAATACTCAAATACATAAATAATAAAATTAATTAATTAATTAAATTCAAGTCAACTTTATTTATACAACGCCAAATCACAACAACAGTCACCTCAGGGTGCTTTATATTGTAAGGTAGACCCTACAATAATACATACAGAGAAAAACCCAACAATCATATGACCCCCTATGAGCAGTGGGAAGGCCACGGTGGGAAGGAAAAACTCCCTTTTAACAGGAAGAAACCTCCCAGGCTCAGGGAGGGGCGGGGCCATCTGGACCCACTGGTTGTGGTGAGAGAAGGATGACAGAATGGTGTGAAAGAGAGATTAATAACAAGTGTGATTTAGTGCAGAGAGGTCTGTTAACACATAGTGAGTGAAGAAGTGTCTGACAGCGAATGACTGCCTGGAAATAGTGCCACATGTGAAAAGTGGCACTATTAACCTTGGTTAATGTGTTTATTTTTGTCCTGAAGGCTCAGGATGTTATAGGGCTGTCCTGGTTGACACACGTCTGCAATGTTGCGTGGAGATAAGTGCCGCATGGAGATAAGTGCCGCGTGGAGATAAGTGCCGAGATAAGAGCCTGGGGCTTGCTCGGGCCACTTCGGAGGTGGGGTGCCCCCGGCCTCTCGGCCTGGGGCTCGGTCACTCAGGCACAGCTGGCTGCCGGCGGAGCTCACGGGCGCGTCACTGCAACTCCCCCTGGCTTCTGCTCTGCGGCTGCTGAGTGAGCCCTCATCTGGGACTCTCCTCAGCTCTTTCTGGGACAGTGGCGCGGCTGCCCCTCTGTGGGTCTTCCTTGGTCTCTTGTGTTCTGGGGGCCTCTGGATGTCTGGAGTTTTGATCTCCTCCACACCTGCTTCACGCCCTGGAGGACGGGGCTGTGGCCCCCCCACACCCTCTAGCAGATCATTACATGAAGGAACCTTTTAAAAAACAAAAAACAAGCGCGTCCATGCTCACAGGTGTACACACGGGTGATCACACCCACAAACTACACCCTTTTTGGCTCCTACCTCAAAGCACACTGTGTTCTGTTGATCTTATGTGCTGCACAATAATGTTTAACATTTAGTATTTACTGTCATATTCCCATATATCATTGTGATGTTGTTTATTCTATTACTCTTGTTCTCTTCTGCTTGCTTTCTTTTTTCTTTCTCAGCAGGTGATCCAGGTGATCGATATATGCATTTTTTTTCTCTGCCCGTTCTGTTGGTTTTTGTCTTTTGCCCTTCTCCCCCGTCCCTCTTCTCAGCTGTTTCTCTTTCCCTCTTTCTTTCCCCCAGTCAAGTCTGTCCCGTATTCAGTAAGTGAAAATAAAATAAACAATAAAAGGTGAATCAAATGGACCATTACGGCAAGGCTGGGATGGTCAGTTTGGTAAAGTAAATCCGTTGGGCATCTTTCTTTGCCTTTAGACAACAATTCTGATGCAAAAGAGCCAAACGGGACAGGCAAAAAAATATATAATTAAATAAAATAATAATGTTGCGTGGAGATCATGTGCAGTACCTCTGGATTGGCAGACCGGGATGGTGGTTGCCATCTTTAAGAAGGGGGACTGGAGGGTGTGTTCCAACTACAGGGGGATCACACTCCTCAGCCTCCCTAGGAAAGTCTATACCAGGGTGCTGGAAAGGAGAGTCAGTCTGTTAGTCAAACCTCGGATACAGGAGGAATAATGCAGTTTTTGTCCTGGTCGTGGAACAATGGACCAACTCTTCATCCTCTCGAGGAGTTTTCCTAACCAATCTTGTGTTTTGTGGACTTGGAGGAATTCGACGGTGTCCCTGAGAGATGCTCTGGGAGTATACGGTGTCTGGCCCATTGCTACGGGGGATACGATCCTACATTTATATACAATACAACCGTTGCAAGAGCTTGGTCCGCATAGCCGGCAATAACTCAGACTTGTTCTCGGTGGATGAGGAAGGAAAAACAGGGGGGCCAGAAAGTCCAAAACACAGTTCTAGGGTTCAGCCTAGTCATGGGGAAAGCACAGGGAACCGGACACTTTAGGGGCCAGCCAGGATGCCAGTGACATAGACACAGCACCTCAATGGACAGGTCAAGAGACCAGCAAGCTAGACCCTCTAGCGACTTGCCTGGAGGTTGGTGTTGGCAAAGGTTACAGGAGACTGATGATGATGATGGCAATAAAGACCTTCTGGTGGCATGACCAGCGAGAGATGGCAGAGCGCCTAAGGAGGCCAGACAGGATGCCGCAGCAGTGAGTGGAGTCCTTCAGGAGGTTTGGGAGGTTGGTGACAGATTTGACCCCTCAGGATGCTTGGCAGGATGCAGACAACGGCATCAAGGGAGGAGACCCTCTGGATGCTTGGATTGAAACTGTTGTAGGTGGAGGTGACAGGACACCACTGGTGGCTTAGCTGGGGGTCAATAACATTGATGAGGGCCCTCAGAATACTTGGCACCAGGCAGGCAACAACAGAGGAGGTGGATGTAAGTCTATGTAGCAGAGGCCCAGAGGTGACACAGGAGCCATTTGCTCTGATTCAGGCAGGAGTCACTCATTCTGGACTTTTTGGATTGGTTTGGATAAATGCATTTATTTGTCGGTTGCAGTTGTCTGCAACTGAGATGACAAACCTTGCTGACCGTACATACAATACACAACTTCACACTGGGGCGTCAGGTCGGGCTAGGTAGCAAAAGGAAAAACAATGAAATGTGTAAAACTAAAGGTCAGATCAGGAGAAAAAAGAATTTCTGCTCATAATGATCCTTAGACGGAGTCAGCATGAGGAGGAGACAAAAACTCCAGCACATATCATCACATCATAACACCCTAAAAACACAAGACAAACAACATACCAAAGGTAGCCGAATGAAAGATGATGGATATGCTGTCTTGTTGAAAATGTCATTTATTGAAAATACTATTGGCTAGCAGCAGAAAGGCCATAACCCAAAGAGGGCTAAAGGCTGACAACTCTGGCCCAGTGGTTTGGGATAGTGAAAGAAATTTTTGGAATGGAGAGGCTTACCTTTGCCCTTAGACGAGCTCGAGAAATTCAAGAAGCTCTGGGAAAATGGATTGTGAGTAATTAAATATTACCATGATGTATGTAGATACTAATGTGGAGACTGTGTACGTCTTCCATGCTGACCTAATGTTTTGTATTCTCATACTGTAAATTAATAAATAAAAAGTTATAAAAAAAAGAAAAAAGGATGCTGTCTTGGTGAGAAGAGGGTGTCAACTGCATTAAGGGACCAGTTGATCAAATCCATAGTTCTTCTTTAGGTTTTAGCTCTGGTGAAGAGGGACCCAAGAGCTCTGGACCCTCTGGTTCAGGCCCAAGCTGCTCAGCAGGGCCCATGGAAATCTCTGGCTTCTCTGCATTCTCGGGACACTGAAGATTCAGGATGCGGAGGCTGGGACTGCTCAGCACACTCAGGGTGCTCTTGGTGCTCAGAGGACTGTGGCTGCTCAGCAGGGCAAGAAATCTCTCTGATGACTGAGGCTGCTTAGCAAATCTCACAGCTGACTCTGACAACTGGGAGTGGCAGAGCTACAACATATACCATATACAAACAGTATCTGAGCCATGAACAGCCTAGGGAACCACCTAGAGGTCTGGTGTGGTGCTTCTGCACTTGCAGACTGGGGTGGTGGTTCCCATCTTTAAGATGGGGGACCAGTGTTGTCTCCAACTACAGGGCATAGAAATACAAATAACATTCAATTCAATTAAAATCTACGTTCCTACCCCTCACTTCTGGAGAGGAAAGGTCATCCATAAGTTGAACCTTGGATATAAGAGGAACAATGCTGTTTTTATCCTGATCACAAAACACTGAACCAGCTCTTTATATTCCCAACCAGTCTACATTTGTTTTTGTAGCCATTTGATCCTTCAGAGCCATTTGTTCCCTTTATAGTGCTGGACTCCTCCAGAGCTGCCCTGTGTCACTAACTCATAGGTCTCTGTGCATGCACAATCATCCAGGTAGCATTTTCAGATGAACAGAATCAACTTTCTGGGACTCTGTTCATAGTTTTTAGGCTTTCACTTTGTTGGCCTAAAAATCACACAGCTGCTTTTTGGAGATGATGTACAGTGGGGCAAAAAAGTATTTAGTCAGCCACCGATTGTGCAAGTTCCCCCACCTAAAATGATGACAGAGGTCAGTAATTTGCACCAGAGGTAC
>NW_005187670.1:479442-482941 GCF_000239375.1 Pundamilia nyererei | reverse complement strand
GTGGGGGAACTTGCACAATCGGTGGCTGACTAAATACTTTTTTGCCCCACTGTATTTCTGCTAGATTCAAGATTCTTTATTTGTCACATGCATAGTTATACGAGTACAACACGCAGTGAAATGTATCCTGATATGCTCCTCGACTGTGCAAAGACAGATAACATTATATACATTAAGCGAATAGGAGGACATTATATAAGTGAATTATGCACTTTAAGTGAATTAAATAAAATAAGTGAATCTAGAAAAGAAAAATCTGAAAAATGTACATTGTGTGGGTGGGATGTACTAATAATACTCTCTGACACTTATAGATGCTGTGTGTGTGTGTGTGTGTGGGGGGGGGGGGGGGGGACAGACTCAGGACACACTGCAGAGATTTTATCTCTCGGCTGGCCTGGGAACGCTTTGGTGTTCCTATGGATTAGCTGGAAGAGGTGACTGGAACAGGGAACTCTGGGGTCCTTAGGCTGCTGACCCTGTGACCCGTAAAGGGATAAGTGGAAAAATGGATGGATGTATATCCAACTATGATCACCAGCTTTCCAATGTTATTTTTATGTATCTGTTTTGTTTAAAATACAACTTTTTGCATTGCAGATTCTTTATTTTTCTTCTATATGTTTTATCAAGTGATTTAACATCTTTTAAAGGCAAATAGCAGCAGTTTTAAAGTCTGTAAGTCTAACAGAGACCAGAACTCAGGATCCGGTTCGGTGGGTCAATCAGCTCTCTGGCAGCCCAGCAGCCTCCTCAGCTGAGCCCTGATCTCCGTCACCTTTAGGCCATACACCACCGGGTTGAACACAGTCGGGATCATCACCTGGAAGATGGAGGTGAGGACGGAGGCTGTGGGCTGACTGCCGGCCTGTAGGCGGCGCTGCAGCACCTCCACCCCGGAGCTTACGCTGTAGTTACAGAAGACGAGCAGGTGCGGCAGGCACGTGCTCAGTGCTTTGCTGCTGAAGCTGCGCGAGCGCTGCAGGCAGACGGACAGGACGGCGCTGTAAGAGAAGAGCACAAAGATGGCGGGCAGCAGGACAGTAGCTACGATGACTGAGAGGTTGTAGACTTCGCTCAGCAGTGTCTCACGACCACCACAGCTCAGACTGACCAGGCTGTAGATGTCGCAGTAGATCCTGCTGAGCTGCGAGCGGCAGAGCGGCAGGCGGCTCGCCAGCAGCACCGCAGTGCCGACCAGCCCGACAGGCAGCAGCCAGCAGAGCAGCAGCAGTGCCAGCACTGTGGCTGGAGACATGACAACGGTGTAGAGCAACGGGCGGCAGATGGACACATACCGGTCAAAAGACATGGCTGCTAGCAGTAGGAAGCTGGAGGTGCCCAATGAATATAAAAGCCAGGCCTCACACATGCACACACGCAGGGTCACCTGCACTGAGCGGACCCCTCTCAGCAGGTCCACCAGAAGTTTGGGGTAAAACACCGTGCTGCCCGCCACAGAGTTCATCAGCACAGCCGTCACAAACACAAACATGGGGCGGTGGAGGCTCCGCTGGGAGCAGATCACGTAGACCACCAGGCTGTCGCTGCACAGCATGAACAGGTAGGCGCACAGGAAGAAGAAGAAGAAGAAGAGCCGCTGATTGGACAGCTGCGCCAGGCCGTCCAGGGTCACTGATGTCACCAGGATGGGCAGTGAGGTCACGTTTACCCCTGCTGACATCATCGGGGTGACACAACAATCTGAGGGAGGTGTCAGCTGACAGAAAGCTCTGGAACAGCTGCACACAAGTTTAAACCATCAAATCAAAAACAGAAGCAGAAAAAATATTGGTTCAATATCAGATTATCAATTTGCAATTTATCATCAAATGAAAACTTATTTGACTCAAAAACATATAAAATGTTACCATTCAAATGATCATTGTTGAAATACTGAAAACTGACACGTAAATCAAAATCATCAGAGTTTAAAATGTGTTTGAATCATTCAGACTGAACTGTTAACGTTTTATCATTTACATGATCAGGATCATATAATCATTACAGAGCGAACGATCAACTAAATCAACATTTAATATTGTAATAATCATGTTTACATTTTGAATTTCACATTACTGCTTTTCAAGAAAACATTTAAATCATCAATATTAGAAGATCAACATCTAAAATCAGATGCCATGACACAATTACCATCAACACTTCAAGAATTATTTCTCAGATTTTGGATTAGGAATGTCTGAAGAATAAAAATATAAATTATAGACTTTAAGGAAGCAGAGATGCAATCATCAACATTTTTAAATTGTAGTGTTAATATTGTTATCATCAGTATTAAAAAGAATATTTAAACCAATAATCCAACTTTAAATGATCAAAAGTAAAATCATTGTTTTTAGGTGTTTAAGTCGTTAGAATTGTGTTTATAATAAAGTCATCATTTACATGATCAATGTTCAAATATTCAAATGATCAGTGTTTAAAGTATCAAAGTGATCAAAGGTTAAATTATTAACATTGAAGTTATCAAGGTTTAAGTCCCTGTTTTAATTATGCAAATGTCTGAATGTCTGTTTAAATGTGTAATAATAATGTAAATCCTTGTTTTAATGATTAAACCTTAAATTATGAAAGTTTGCACAGAAACGATCACTTCAGTCATCATTTATATTCTGAGTGTTTAAAGTATCAACATTAAAATGAGGAACAATTAAATTATCAGCATCATTGTTTCACGACTGTTTAAAGTTTAAATTGTGCGTTAAATAATAACGAACAGAAACATTTGGATCGTTGTCACGTTCAGCTGAACAGAAACAGACACAGGAGCTCCCACACCTGGATCATGTGGGCTGAACCCTGAGAGCTGTTTTTATCATCCTCTCGCCTCAGTGGAGCTCATTAACTCAGCCTTATCTGCAATGATGCAAATAAAGTTTAAAGTTTGGATTGTAAATATTTCAAGAATCAAAATACAAAGGATAGAATTTTAAGGAGTGTTTGTTAAAATCATCAATGTCTGAATGATCACAGTTTAATCTGGAACAGATGGATCACAGTTACATAAATGGTCCATATGTCATTAATGAAAATATGAGCAGAATCATTATCAGGTACAAACTACATGGAGACATCACACAGATACAAGTACCTGCCAGTGCTCAGTAATTAAATTCAGTGTTATTTATACAGCACCAAATCACATCAACAGTCGCCTCAGGGCGCTTTAAATTGTAAGTTAGACCCTACAATAATACGTACAGCGAAAAACCCAACAATCATACGTGAATCAGAATCGTGTTTATTGGCCAAGTATATGTGCAGACACATACAGGGGATTTGGTTCCGGTAGATGGTGGCTCTCAAGCACAGCAATGTAAATCACACGCACACGTGTCTATATATACCTTACACATGCGTACACATACATGCACAAAGCTGTGTAAACCAACTATAAATAACTAATCTAAACTTATATACATAAAATACAGAAATGAATGAGGTGGAATGAATACTACAGAATGTACATAAGGTGCAG
>NW_005187670.1:456341-468258 GCF_000239375.1 Pundamilia nyererei | reverse complement strand
AGAGACCTTAGTTTTCACAGGAGCTACAGTATCCAGAGTCGTACGTAGTGAGGAGGTGAAATTATTAACAAGATAATCGACCTCTGTTGGGGTAGCGTTCAGATAGCTGCTCTGCTCTGTGTTGGTACAGGGCATTGAAGATGATAACAGTGGGTGGATTATATTCTTAAACTTAGTTACAGTTTGGCTGATGGACTCATTTTGTTAGGCCGGTCACTGCAGTGAACATTCAGCACTGTTCCAAGTTTTCTCTGTGTGGATATCGGCTCTCGCTGTGATTCTCTGGAGTCCCACAGCCTCAGAAATGTCTCTAACTTTTTCCAGACTGATCGATGTCACTGACTTTGTTCCTCATCACATGATGTGCTGAGATCTTTGTCACACAGGTCTTGCAGTCATCAGGCTTTGGTGTAACACTGATCTCAAGATTTTCCCAAAAAACTTGAGCTCATTCATGAGGGGTAGCGATAGCTCAGTAGGCAGAGTGGTGAGTGGGTTAAATGCAGAGGACGAAATATCCCACGCGTGGGACTCTAAAGGTTTGGAGATAAAAAAGATTTATTCAGAGACTCTGAATAAATCTTCTATGTGACGTGTTCTGTTAAAAGGTTTGGAAAGTGTTCATGCTTTAAACAGTTTTATTTCTGTCTATATGTGCAGATATTTAAAATGTCTTACAGACTCTCGTCTGTATCCATGGAAAGAAACAGTTTTTAATGCAACAACAAAAGTCTTAACCCTGAACAAATCACAACAAGCTGGTTTTGTGATAAAGATTTATTTGGTATCTGTGAGTAACTACAGTC
The DNA here is from genome assembly GCF_000239375.1 of Pundamilia nyererei. NCBI lineage: Eukaryota > Metazoa > Chordata > Actinopteri > Cichliformes > Cichlidae > Pundamilia > Pundamilia nyererei. Next base: position 467,452 of record NW_005187670.1, on the reverse strand, counting down.
GTAGTGTTCTCATACATGTCATCTGCAGTTCATCAAACTGATATATATTTATAAAAATTAGAGAAATATAATCTACATACATCTAATACAAAAACAATCAGCCTAAGAGTGAAGTCACTGCTGGTCTGAGGTGAGGAGGGTTTAATAACCGTGAACAACATTAAGTGCAGGCGACACCTTTAAGAAGACAGATGCTCGAAAGATAATAATAACAAATCTGTGCATTAAATAATCTAAAAATAAAACATTCTGGAAACAAACCACCAAACACACGAACAGGTCAAAACATCATCGAGACAAAATCACACACAAACACACCGGTGACTTTTCAAAACACGTCTTTGGTTTCAGACTGAAACTTAACGAGGCCGTAAAGCTTAAAGAAGTGGATTCACCAACAAGCAAACAGCTGGAATGTGCAACAAAAGTCACGACTTTGACGCAGAGGCACGAAGATCAGCCGGAGACGGCGCCGCGTGCTCACGCGCGTTTATCTGCTGGCTGCTGTCAGGACTGTGCTGCACAATCAAGCCTCGGCAGGTCGGAAAGATATTTCCATCTTTAAGGCGTCTCTGATGTGGACTCTTTCATTATGTTACTAATCAGAATACTTTATGAGTGTAGAGATCTTCAACTGTTGCAGATGGAAACAACAAATTTGTAGAAATATTTATATAATCTCAGTTTGGCTGAGCTTACAATGCGTGGAGATGCATCTGGTCCAAAATCCTGCATTCAGGCAAAAATATGAACATTTACAGGATAAAATGTTTTATTGTGACATAGTGAGATAAGTACGATTATATCTGCAGCTCATGAAAAAAGGCTCAAATCTTAAATTGTAAAAAATCAGATTACTGTTGAACTTATGGTTCGATCTTCTCTCATCTGTGGGACTAAATGTTGCTTTCATTGGTCGACACCGAGGTAAAATCCTCTCAGCTCGCCGAAGCTCGCAGCATGTTTTGTCCCTCGGTATGACAGACGTCAGCAGATAAAAAAATCACTCCGGCTGCTGTTCAGAGTGACGAGGCTCTGAGGCTCACAGTGTAAGGCCGAGTCGATTTGAGCCCCCTGATGTCTTTTGTTGAAGCCGGCTGTCAAAGTCGCAAATAGAGAAGAAAGAAAAGTGCTCAAACAGAAGAAAAGAGCCGAGCTGACAGATTCAGCGTTTCCCAGCTGAACGCATCGGCATCCTCAGCCTCTTACTCACAGAGCTGCTCACGTCAGAGGCATCTAATGACACAACTGAAGGACTTCATTACCCAGAAATCCTGTGGGGCAAAGTGTTTACTGAGCTCCAATTAAGTATGAAAAAGTGGACCTTTTCTACTCGTTCCCAGCTCTGTATGATCTGCAAGACTCACAGTTCATAATAATCCTTCTTTAGCTTACACTGGGCTGCGGCGCAGCTCTGTCACCTGCTGTTTCTTTAAGGCCTCCCTCCTTAAAAGCACTTCTGATTGGCTAACGTCTGGAAGCCTGCAGAGGGGCAGCTGTGTATTGAAATGAGTGATGAGATCAGCTCAGTGTGGCGGCAGAAAAAAAGGACATTGGTTTGTGAACCAGAGCACGCTGAAGTGTTTTTACACGCCTGCTGGTCACAAACCCTGACAGCGCGTCGGTGGCAGGAAAAACCGAGGAGGTCCTCTTTAACACGGATGATTGATCAGTATCATTTTGGCTTCAGCTTCAGCACCAACACGATAAATGACTTCTTGCTTTCAGCTGTCATGCACCAGCAGCTTTTATTCACAGTTCGCCCTCCACTGTGCTGCAGCTCTGTGAGTATTCGGCTCATCTCCGCCTTCCTGCTCTCCATCAACTGCCTCATCTTCTCCCTCCCTTGGACTCCCACAGGGAGTGGGTCTCACATGCACGACCTCATGGTTGAGCTGCAGGAACTAGAGCTGCCACGAGTCTTTAAAATATAAGCGTGTTTATAAGGACGGGGATTAGAACGCACTCTTGGTCGACGTTTGTGTCAAACAGAGCTGAAACACAGTCCAGGCTTTCTGGCCGTATTCTCACAAATTATTTAGGAAACTGTGAATAATTGTAGCAAACGTCACTGGCAGAGTGTTGCAGTGACACAGCTGCTGTGTGGCAGCGAGCATCATGTTTCTGCCTGTCGAACAGCAAGAAACCACCACTGTGTGTGTGTGTGTGTGTGGCAATCATCAAACATGAAATCATTTCTCAGAGCAGACAGGAAATCACAGGCATGAGTCCATGTATGCTGAGAGGGCGGAGCCTGTGTTCTGCCTGTCTGAAGGAGGTGTGGTTTAGCACAATGTGGTGCGAGGCTGAAGTGGGCAGTTTGAAAAGTATCAACATTCAGTGAGTGTTTACCACAAAGTTCTTATATGGTTCCCCACACGGATCAATAAGCCACACCCACACAGATTTAACATCCTGAGCCCGATAAAAATATATAATGTGACATCAGAAACACGTGCAGCGAAAGAACCACGCTGATTATTTATCGTTAGATATTTTTAACGCTCAGGACATTAAATCACTTCATCCATTTACTCCAATGATCTCAGGAGGCTGAAACGTTAAGATCACGACTCATTACTAAAAAAACAGAAACACAACAAAGCCTCATTAAAAATCTAACCTGGCTGCAGCTCTGCACATGCTCAGTGCTTCAAACCTAAGTGCTGCCCTGCTCACTAAAAACCAAACACGAAACCTTCTGCATGTGAGGACAGGTGTGGCAAATATTCCCCACCTGTCCTCCAATCAGAACCTTCTCTGTGGGTAAGTTTCCTGCTCAGGTCCAACAGGTTGAGTGGGAGAGATTGTTGCTCATTGTTGCCTCCTCCTCTCCCTGTGGGAGTCCAGACAGTCGCTCCATTACTCCTCCTCTTCTTCCTCCTCCTCCTCTCCAGCCATCACCTCCACCAGCAGCTCGGCTGTGCAGGTCGCCTCCCCCAGACTGTTAACGGCCTTCACTGTGTACTTGGCATCATCGTCTCCTGAGACCTGCAGATTTATACGACAGATATGAACCACATGCTACCTTAATTATAACCTATCACATTAATTCTGCTTCGTGTTAAATGATTTCACTTAAAGACAAAACAGAAGAAAAGTGAGATTTTCAGTATCATCAATATGACGATGCAGATGATGTCAGCATGTTTCTGTCTTATGTTGTATTCTAAGAGACACTTGAAGGTTTTAATTGCTTTAAATTACATCAGATTTAAGTGAAATAACATCAAATTTCAACAAGACTGCTGATAACTATAAAATATAAAAGGTTGGGCCAGTAAAACTACGAGGCACTGCCTGGGGCAGTAAGGTTAGACACTGAATTATTACTGATATTAATGTCTTCACCATGATGATGTGTTGTTTTCATCAAAGCACAGGACAAACTCCACAGTCCTCATCTGCTCGCTGTCCTTCGTTGCAGCCGCCACAAACTCACTCATTCCCATGCAAGCTTAAAATGAAGGTATGCACACGTGCAGAAAAACACGTGACCTCTGCCTCATCCAGCAGATCCAGTCCTACAGTTACACGGTGGACGGTATAATCCGCAGAAAACTCGATAACTAACCAACACCAGGCCCAGTCCATACTTAGACTGAAGTCAGTATGTCTGTATATCACCAATCTAATGCATTTCAGTACAAAGCTGCCTAAGGTTTACATGACCTCTGACCTCTGAAATGACTAGGCTGCAGTTTCCTTCCTCATCGTAGTCGATCTGGAAGTGTCGGGTCTCTTTGATGGGCTGGTCGTCTTTGTACCACACCACCTCTGGATCAGGATAACCTGCAACAGCAACCGTTTCTTTATTAAAAACCACGTTTGCACAGTCGTTACTAGAAGGAAGAATCGTTAAGACGAATGCTTAATCAGACCCTCCATCAGGTTTGGGCTACAAACATCGTTGTACCTTCTATCTTGCAGTCAAAGCGAGCAGCGCTGCCCTCCACCACCTCCACATCTTTGATGACAGTGCTGAACGTCGGCTTACACTCGGTTTTCTGCTCGTACTCTAAACACTCCAGGAACTGGTTATCCTCTGAAAACACACACATGCTAGTTTCACATCTTAGTGAGGACATTCAGTTGACATAATGCTTTCCCAGCCCCTTACCATAAAAATGAAAGCCTGACCTTTAACCTAAACATAACCTAACTGTAACTTTATAACAACCTCAAGGTTTGTGGGGACCAGCATTTGGACCCCAAAAGTGACTGTTGATCCCTACCCCATGCCAATTTGTGGTACCCACAATCACATTTAAACACACAATCCTTCATTGAGGGCATAAATACTGTGTCTGTGGACAGACTGTGACACAGACACGTAAAGAGAGAGGAGCAGGAACCTCAGACTGAAGGTCTGAACAGTAGACATGGGCAGGCCTGTGTAACTGTTGGCAGTCTGTCTGCGACTGGCACAGAACTGATGCTGCTTTCTGTTCTGGTCTTTCTACCTTCAGTGGGGGAGCCTTTCTTGGCGCTGACTCCAGCCATCATGGCCATGGATGACAATCTGCCGATGGCTCGAACAGCGTGACCCGTTTTCTACGAAGAAGAGGAAGAAAGATTTGCAACACAAATACAAAGACAGATGCAGCGACTGAGGCTATCGGTCTAACTACCAGTGACAAAAACACAAAAACATCTATTTGCAAATATTTTGGCTGGAAAAGGGCAACAAATGGGAAAATGAAGGACTTTCATGAACATCACCCCAAAAAAAATGAGTTGTACATGAACGGAGACCTCTGCACTTCCACGCTACGACACTTTGACCACACAACGCCAAATCTCACTCGATGATGCACGATGTCTGTCTGTGTCTGTGAACAAGCACGTCCAGTGGAAACGTGCGTGCATTCTCCGCATGGTCACTTATACTGATTTGTGAATAAATATATCTTTGTCCTGTGAGACTCTTGGGTCTCTGTCTGTCCTCGTGTTTACCTGCCACTTCCTCCTCAGGATGTACTTCTTCATCCTCTCCTTGGAGAGCTTCTTGGCCTTCATGGTGTTCGTGTCCTGTTTCAGCCAGGGGTGTTCGAAACACTGCGCGCAGGACAGCCGAGCCCTGGAGATGGATCGGGAACACTTTACATGAGCTAGACTTCAGGATTATTTATACTGGCACACTTTCTCCTACATAACACTTTCAGTTCCTGGTTCTCAGTTTTTCCAGCACAGTGTACCTACTAATATGGTTTCATGTAACACACTGATGACACACTAGGTCTTACTTCATGTCTTTTTTCAGCAGTTTGGTAATGAAGTCTTTGGCATTGTCAGAAATTTCATCGAAGGCTTCGTCCTCAAAGTCCCAGGTGGCTGAGGTCACATTGGACAGAGTCTCGTTGTCATTGTCGCCCATAAAGGGAGACAGACCGCTCAGCCTGAGAGGACAAACCCACGACAACGTCAGCCAAACTAAATCAAGCCAAAACAAAGCGTGCACAGATTGTAGCAGGCAGCTCTGCACTAACAGTATATAACAGATGACTCCTATGCTCCACATGTCGGTGGGATAGCTGATGGGTTCGTAGTTGATGACCTCTGGAGCCACAAACTCTGGAGTCCCGAACAAAACCTTCAGAGTTCCTGCGTTTTCTGTGGGAGGAAGCATCGGCCGTGTGATCACAGACAAACTGTTTATCTGCCGGACTGTCATTCCACACCCGCCTAACAGAACTCAATGAAAATCAGCGATTAAGTTTAAGGTTACCTAGCCGTCTGGCGAGGCCGAAGTCAATGAGTTTGATTTTGCTGCCAGTCTTGTTGATGCACATGATGTTCTCTGGTTTGAGGTCGAGGTGCACGATGCCCTGTTTGTGGATGAAGTTGACCCCATCAATGATCTGCAGCATGTATTTGATCACCTCTCTCTCCGTCAGCTCAAAGTCTTCATCGATGATCCGCTCAAACAGCTCCCCGCCTGAGATCCTGTAGACAAAGCAAGGGAGGAGGTCTTTGCTTAAATTACAACAGAACACATGGTGTTACGTTATTCATCATTTCAAACCTTGTTTTATTTGTCAGTACGTTGCAATCCAACCCAAAATAGTTGCTTTCATTCGTCTGGATGAAGCGTTTATAGTGGGAGAAACGTTTTGTCACTCACTCAAGTGACAGGTGAGTCCTTACCTGGACGACTGAGCATGCATCAAGACATCCACACAGGTATACAGCTGCAGAAACACTGACCCCACAGGCAAAGATATTAGAGTTTTAATGCGCTGCTCTGTAACTGTGGACAGAAAGCCTCTGATGTCTTCTCTTTGCTTCTGGGAGGAACTAAACCAGACTGATGTTAAAATAAACCTAAAGCACCTCAACATCTAAATTTGACTTAATAACTGTAACAGCTTTGACATCATTTATTTCTCAGAAGTTTTACTTTATTTAATCACAGTAAACTGAATATATTTACATTAAAAATAAACAACCCAGAGATATTAAACATGGTCCAAAAGCTCGATCTTTCTGTCTACAGCAGGGGTGGGCAGCTCCAGGCCTGGAGGGCCGGTGTCCTGCAGGTGGTCCTTGATCCAACACAGCGGATTCAAACGGCTAAATGACCTCCTCAACATGTCGTGAAGTTCTCCAGAGGCCTGGGAATGAACTAATGATTTGATTCAGGTGTGTTGACACAGGGTGATGTCTAAAACCTGCAGGACACCGGCCCTCGAGGCCTGGAATTGCCTACCCCTGGTCTACAGCCTTTAACAGCGCCACCGTGTGGACATGTATGAAAGATGTTTTTCTTTTCTTGAGGGTTAGAAGAAAAAACCATATTTCTGTAACGAGGCTGTCGCAGTAATGAAGCTGCTGAACGTTATCAGATCTCAGAGGGCGGATAAAAAACAAAACCTGACGGTAAATGTCTCGTTTCCTGCGCTCCATCAGTTCGGATCATGGCAGCAGATAGTCGCTGTTTACTTCGTTTAGATTGTTTATCTGAGGAAACATTCTGTAATAAACACTGAACGTTTCCCGTGATTACGACAAATTATGAAGCCCACTACAAATTAGACACTTATGGAAGAGTTCAGCTGGAAATTTCAGCAGCTGAACAGTTTTACGAGAAAACAAAAAGTTTGGTGCCGCTGCTTCATCAGATCTAAAATCAACAGAGGAAATAGCTGCCCTCAAATCCCTCTCATGTCTGCTCACAAACTTATTTTCTGATACTTTGTGAAGCCAAAACATCTCAAGTCCGTTTACAGACCGGTCATGTTTTAAATCTATGAACCGAACAGACATTTACTGCTTCCATCCATCAGAGGCGGAGCTCATCTGTGACTCCTCACCGCCAGCTGCAGTCATGTAAGGAGATGTGATGGATCACTTACATCTCCAGCACCATGACGATGTCGGACTTGCCCTCGAAGGCGTCGACACACTGGACCAGTTTGGGGTGATGGAGGCTGTTCATGATGCCGATCTCCTGCCGGACGTTGTCCTTCTCCTTTGCAGAGTAGGCTTTGATGAACTTTCCGGCCCAAACCTTCTTTGTAGACTTCTCCACCAGCTTGAAGACCTGACCGAACTTCCCCCTTCCATGCAAACAACACTGTGAGAATGTCTACAGAGGTTAAGGTGCATGATGGGAAATGTGAGCGCAGACTTACGTTCCCAGCCTCTCCTCCACGTCGTACAGGTCCTTCACCTTTATGTCTGTTCTGATGGTCACATCTCTGTACTCCGGCTCTTTCTCTGAGTCTGACACACAGGCAACACACAGAGGTCAGAGGTCACAGACACGGGAGGACTGAAGATGTGTGAATGCTGTGTGAAGGTTAACGAACATCCGTGTGGGTATACAGTTAGTCAGTGTCATACCTTCATCCTCCTCCTCTGGCTCCTCTTGGTTTTCTGTTGGACGAAGCAGAGTTAGTTCAGTCAGTCTGGTTAGTTCATTCCTGATCACTGAGATGCAGTTTAGTTTGATTGGTTTAGTTGGTTCTGGTTTAGTTACAGGTGAACAGCTGGAGGTAGTGGTGGACCAGGTCTTTCGTTAGGAATCATCATGGAGCAGCAGACGTGATGAAATCAGACCAAATGTTAAGTTTTTTTAATCACGACCCTCTCGTTCATCTTCTACCTCAGCAGCTCATGATTATGAAGCTTAGTTCAAGGGCACTACCGAGACTTTAGTGGCCTAAAACCAGCAACCACTTAAGTCAGGAACTGGGGTGAGATGATCATGACCACCTAGACCAACAGAAACTCCAAATCTATGATGAGTGACCCGACCAATGACCGGAACATTTGCCCAGGAAACAGTAGATCAGGATTATTTATGCAAATATATAAACAACATGTACCCCCTGTCAAACTGGGTGTTTGTTACACCAGTGAGGCGCTCCTGTCACTTACAAAGCATCCTGCATCATGTTTCTGTTGTTAACAGTGAGATTTGACTCATCCTCCCATTTATCAGATTCCTAAACTTGTGCATTAACATAAACTCAGATTAACTGAGCACAGCAGGTCTGTTTCACTGGACATGAATTTGTAGCAGCTTCCCAATCTCTACAAAGCAGCAGTGGTTCCCAGTACCCACTGGCCTCCCTTCATAACATCCATTTGGAACCAAATGAAGAGAAAACTCGTCTCGGGGTCCATCACTCCAGCTTAAAGACAGCTTTATGCATCCAGATGTTTTGGTGTGAGCTGCACCGTTCTGTAGCTACGAGCTGTCTTCTCTTCAATGTAATGATTTCTGGTGCTCAAAGCATCAAACATTTATTTAAAGAACTGAGCAGGAAGCTTTCAGAAATCCTGAACCGCTTCCTTAAAACATGCAGTGAGCTTGGCTAAGGAAGATGTTTATGCTTACATCCCACCACAAGCCTCTCATCATGGACACGTCCTTGACTCATTCGTTTGGCAGACGTAGTTTGGCAGATAGAAAGTAGTTGCTGTGTTGACGTGTGATGAATGATCCCTGTAACCATCAGAACTTCAAGAAAGTTCTACATGCATCACCAACAACTCAAGGAACAACTCACCATCAGTGTCCACCAGTCCGACAGTCACAGGTTCGGATTCGGCGCTCGGCTCTCCGACTCCATAGATGTTCTCTGCCCGGACACGAAACTTGTACTGCCGATCTGGGAGGAGGTTCTAGAGACAAACAGACACTTCACCGACCCTTAAAACAGTCCTTGAACAGTTTCTGAGCCGTGCTGCGAGAGAACACTCACCTGTACGTTGTAGGAGGTGCTATTGCAGGACACCAGGTGTTTCCACTGCTGCTCCACGGAGTCCCAGATCTCCAGTTTATAGGACTGCACGGCGCTACCTCCATCGTAGGTCGGCCCGTACCACGACAGCGTCAGGCAGGACCGACGGATGTCTGAGGCTGCAGGAACCTTTGCTGGGGGGTCGGGTTTATCTGAGGAGGGGCGGGGATAGATGACGATGAACACAAGCTGAAAATATTAAAGCTGCAAAATAAATGATTTTTTTTTTGCAGCTGATTCTTTCAGGAATCATTAAAACAGGAAGTGCAGACGCTGCTGTCTCACCGACGATGGTGAGGTTGAGGGCGGCCTGCCTGAGGCCGTAGCTGTTCTTCAGCTCGATGGTGTAGCAGCCACAGTGTTCCTGCTGCCCGCTGCCGATGGTCAGCCTGCTGCTGCTGTCGTTACTCTCGATGGAGATGTCATCTGACCCCTCCTGGATCTGAGCCCGAGACCGGAGAGGCAGGAGGACGCTTAGACAAACACTTAGACGTACCATAGCCTCAGCCTTAGTCTGTGTGTGTGTGTGTGTGTGTGTGTGTGTATCTCACCGGTTTCCTGAACTTCAGCCAGGTGCAGGTGATGGGCGGAGCTCCAGAAAACTTGCAAAGGATCTCCACTTTCTCCCCCGCCAGAATCTTCATGTCCTCAGGGAACTGCAGGATCTGAGGAGGCAGAGCTACACACACATATCAATAATCTATAATCAATAACAGGAGTCCTGCATTAGAGACCTTTAATAATAATTCCTTTAATAATAGTGTGGGAACTGACTGTGATCAATACTCAGTCGTGGAAAGAGGAAGAACAAAGTCGTCACCAGACTCCATGTTCTTTCTATTTAAGCTGACAGGAGCTGAATGAAATCAGCAATCAAAGCAACTTCTGAATGAAAATTTCAGCAACAGCAGTTTTACCATCATCACATTGCTCCAAGGCACTTAGGCAGAGTTTCAGCCAGAACTGCAGCGCCCCCTGCTGTCAGTCAGGCATTAGACTGACTTTGTTATACTTCAAATGCAAAGAAAGAAGTTTTGCCTTCATGACTTTGCAGTTTTTGTACATCTCTTTTTTATTATTGATTGATTGTCTGACTGTCCAGCTCTAAAGTGACACTAAAGGGCCAATCAACCCGCTCTTCCCTGCAGGAATAACAGAGACAGACACTAACACATGGGCTGTGTCCCAATTCAGGGTCTGCAGCCTTAAAGGCTGCATTTGAAGGCCGATTACGTCACAGCGACGGACGAAGGCTGTCCCAATTCAAAGGCTGCTCGAAATGCGGCCCTCAAATGCGTCCTTCATTTCCCTGGATTTTAAGGACGGGCCTGTGAAGCTTTCATGGCCCAACATATCCCAGACTTCATAGCGCGGCGGTGGGTGTAGAGTGAACTTTAAGTAAGTACTGAATATGACGTCACTTATTTATGTTGTTTAATAACGAAGAACATTAAAACATTCCTGTTGGCCACATGTCGGCAAAGTTATGTGACATTAGCGATGTTTGTACTTTCAGCATTTACTTTGTTTTAAAGCCTTTACTTTATACGCCGTTCAATAGTCGACCTTAATCTTAGAGAGATGTGATGATTTTGTGGATAATTAAAGTCAGTCATATATCCACAAACACAACAAGCTGAAAGTCAGTGATGCTGCTCGGTTTGCAGTCCTGAACATCGCGGCACAAGCAGGATTCACTGCACTGTTAATGTGAGCTGTGTTATATTGCTGCCTCTGTTCGGTGGTGTCGAGCCAAACGCACTTTAAGGTGTGTTTGAACGAGCTGACGGTTCACTCGTTAAGCTGAAAGAAAGATGCTTTAATCACAGCAGTCACACATGTGTCCACTGCACCATCTGG
>NW_005187670.1:438660-454286 GCF_000239375.1 Pundamilia nyererei | reverse complement strand
ATACATCTGTATACACACTGTCACAGATACTTGTTTTTGAGTGAAGATTTATAATTTATAAATATAAATTTATAAATAACTTGAATCTTTACTGAAGCTCAGTGTTTGGCACAGAGTTCATGTTCACTGCTGTAATGAATCATAATGATTAACATAATAACTGTAATATTGGCCATATTATATTTACATTACCAAAGTGAGATGACTCAGGTAGCTCACATAAAAACAAACAAACAAATGAACAAAAGATTTTCTCCTTCATCTCTGTCAAACACAGCTGTATGACACGTTTCCAGCTGTTAGTATCATGGTTGCTAGGCAACCTGGGCAGCGCGACGGAGGCTAGACCGCCCATTTCACAAGCCTCGCACTTCGGCCTTAGCAGTCTTTGAGTACGCGGCCCTTGTGGACCGTTAAGGCTGCAGACCCTGAATTGGGATACAGCCATGTTGTCCAGAAACATGCCCGCCTTTCCCATAATGCACCTGTCTCAGCAGGACCTCCCTGCCTGGTAAACATGATTCACTACAGGTGAGTCTCACCTTGTTTGGGCGGAGTCTTTGGAGTTGGCTTCTTTATTCTGGCTTCACCTGAAACAAGAACACAGCAGGCGGTCAGACACTTGAACCAGACGTTCAGACGAGCTGTGATGAGGAAACGTGTGGCTGTCATTTCACAGCAGAATCAGATCTACTGGAAACACGATGACTTATTCATGATGTCTTCTAAGCACCTCAGAGCCTTCTCAAAATCTCTGCAACCATCCAAGCAACGAATATTGTTGTACTGCACAAACTGAGCCCTGGACCAGATGATGCAAAGACCCATGAGGGTGCAACAAATTCAATAACCTCATTATGTTACTCTGGAGCTTCCCAACACCTCTGCAACTTCCACAGCGACCTCTAAAACCTGCCTTAACCTATTAAGACCGCATGACACGTGGACAGAGAATTTCAAGGTCTAAACATCCTTAAAACAGTTCCTGGCAAGTGTTCAAACAACCTTTCAAGACCCCTGAAACCTCTTTAAGGAACTTTCTTAAACCTGAAATTATAATAATAAACAACAATAAACAATAAACAGTAAAACCTCTTCACACAAAACCACCCCCGAGACCTTTAATAGCCCCCAAAGACCACTCTGACAGGACTACTGACATGTCAGGTTCATTTAGAATATTTTTACCACCTCCACAGAAACTAAAATGTGTCGGTAAAACAAGGGGATAGCTAACTCCACGGAGACCATTAAACACATTCCTGGTACTTCTGGGAAATTAGTAACCGTTCTTTCAAGACCTCTAAAACCTCACTAAGGAGCTTTAATGAACTTTAAAATCTCCACTGGACCCTCTCCACGGTCCTCTGGAGCGTCTTTAAGACCTTGGCCAGCTCCAACTTTAAACCCTCCATAAACCGATTCAGGAGCTCTGAAACAAGTGGACAATCTCCTCAGTGATCCTGCAGACTTCCTCTGGAACCTTTAAAAACTCCAGAGACGCCTCATCAAGTTTCTACCATGAGACCTCCGAAAACAACTGAGCAGACAGAAACACCTCCCTGCACACACTGTGTCACATTGTTCTTCCTACCTGCAGAACAGTAAAGCTTCATTAACACTACGTTTCCCATCAGACACTGCACACAGACCTGGTGACACTGTAAGCATCTCACTCACAACAAAGATGAAATGATGACACTGAAGTGAGGACATTTACAGAAATGTTCCTCGTTTAGAAAAATCGCACAGACTGAATAAAATATGCACGAAATAAAAACGTGAATGTGCAACAAGAACATCTGAAACTAAGTGAAGAGTGTCATGTAAGTACAGACACGGTTTTCCTGACTGCTTCCACACGTGTGTCTCACATCGTCCTGCTTTGTTGTGTTTTTATGGAAGCAGAAGACTGTGCGACAGGAAACACACAGCTTATACAAGCCTCTCTGAGTTTGTGTTCATGAGGCTGTTTGTCTTCTTCTCTTTTAAATGTTTCTGTCATCAGCTGCTTTTCTTTTTTAGTTTAAGGAACTTTGTCCTCACAAAACATCTAGTAGAGGCAGGAGGAGGAGGAGAAGAATGTGAGACAGACGAAGAGCGTCTCTGATGACCGTACATGGACAATCTAAAAATAGTTCTGCTGGATGCAGGAAATAGTTCCTGGAGTTTGTTTTTCTTGAGATGGCTGCAGATGAAGAGGATAGAAGAATCTGTTCACGCTGTCTTCTTTCTTTGTTTGCTCCTTCAGATGTTTAAGACTTTCCACCTGACCACACCACAAAGTCTGCTGTTACCATCGGTCTGGAGCTCAGGCTCCGTCCTTCCAGCCTCGCTGCTTTGGTTCTGTTTTCCTTTGGAAACACAAACACGAGGATTTTCCAGCACAAAGTTATTTTTGCTCTCGCAGAAACTCACAAAACAAACTTGAAGCTGCTACAGTCGAAAAAAGCAGCTGCTCGCTTCACGCCCCAAATAAAAATGGTGGATGTCATCAAGTCGCTCATGCCGCTGTGACGTCCTTAACACCGGCCACTCAGGTCCCAGTGACGTAGTGACATCATCAGAAGGTCAGCACAAGTTGCACGCTTGGCTGGTTTTTGTTACTTGTCTGCAGAGAAAACACACACGCACGCGCACGGACGCACACACACGCGCACACACGCACGGACGCACGCGCACGGACGCACACACACACACACACACACGTTCCTTCCATTTGGAATGACGTAGTGACATCATCAGAAGGTCAGCACAAGTTGCACGCTTGGCTGGTTTTTGTTACTTGTCGCCCGAACGCACACACACGCACGCGCACGGACGCACACACACGCACGGACGCACGCGCGCACGGACGCACACATGCACGTGCACACACGCATACGTTCACACCTGCTTTGGAAGCAGGACGGTTTGTGTCTCCTGTCAGTAAAGCTTTAAAACAAACCGCCTGGTGAGCCGAGCCTCTCTCTGACCGACACTCCGACTTTCACTTTCATGTGTGAAGCTCTGACCTTTGAACCGCGGTGACTGTCTGAGCTGCAGAATCAGACACTGAACCTTAGTAAGAAGCTGATGAATATGTGCAGGAAACACATTCAGTCTGAGCACTCGACATCAGTGTGTGACCACGCGACGCTTCAGTATGTACAGCGGCCCCTCCCCCGTCTGTCAGCAGGTTAGTATGAGAAAGCTCATGAATGAGGAAACACAAACAGAAGCTGAGCTCTGAATGTCAAACTGTCCTCACAAAGACAGGCGAGCACAGGTCTGCAGCTTTGATATTAATCAGCTGACGGTCAGAGCTGCACTCTGATTGGCTCCTTGCTCTGTCAGTCACAGGAAGCACTTCACTTTTTACTTCTGCACAGAAAGTGAAGAACTCAGTGTTCCTGTACACGCTGTCCCAAAATATCAGCTGCATACCTGCTGACACGCCGCTGCAATAAGAGCCCCTGAAAACATCCCTCCAACCCCCGACCACATGGGGTTTTAACAATGTTTAGCCCCGCCCACTCGCAGCTGCAGACTAAACTGACAGGTGAGAGTGAGCAGCACCTGCAGCAGATGGTTAGGACAGGGAGCAGCCTCTCCGTTTGTCTTGTGCTCAGTCTTTACTGTAACTGTGTTTCAGGGTGGAGGCTGACACATGCACACACGCTGCACCACACAGCCTCCAACCTGCTGCGTGTCTCTAAGCTAACGTGGGCCCAGCAGGCGGACGAACGGCTTCACTCGACACTTCCACGCTTTTAATCAGCACGCAAAGTAAAACAAAGTCTGTCAGAGCACGAGAGTCAGAAACCAGGCCTTAAATGGAAGTGGGAGAGGAGCAGCGCCCCCTCCCCGACATCATCGCCCCGTCCTTCCTCCCTCTGTCTGCTGCTAAAACTCTGCGGTCTCCGAGAAGTGACTGAAACCAAAGCAGGAGCCGAGCTCCGGTCTGAGAAACTCTCAGCTCATGTTCAGGTAGATTCAACTCTGAGTCTGTTCGCATACATGTGAACAGACAGTTAAAGGTCAGGGGTCAGCGCCGTGGAGAGGGTTTCAGCTTTGAACGCAAGAAAAGTGTCTGTGGGCTGTGATATGAACCTGATCAGAGCAGAACAGGACATCCATCCACAGCAGTGAGCCCACTGAGGCACACACACACACACACACACACACACACACACACACACACACACACACACACACACACACACTCTCTGAGCAGGAAGGATTTAGAGTTGGATCATAAAGATAAGAGCAGATTTTCCACTGAGGGCTGCAGACAGAAACATGAAGCTGCTGCATGTCAGAGTGTTTTTGTATGAAGTTACTGTTCAAGCACTCACACATTCAGCGCTGTGCAGATACGGAGAGCAAGAAAACAACAAGTCCAGAAACGTCTCATCCAATAGGAAATGTTTAACTCTTTCATTTATTTGTATCTCTATTGTGATTGTTTCATGAAAGAAACATTTTGGTCACACAACACAACTTACTCAGAGTGAATAATTATTAATCGTAGCTTTGACTTAAACTGTTACAGCCAGGAACTTTTCTACAATATGTTCCTGTTTAAAACCCAAAACCTTTCATTAAGGTGAAACTTTTAAAAGAGCAACAACACTTTCTTTTATTCTGAAGAGTGATCTTAGGATTTCTACCAAAGTAAGACTTTTATCTCTTTGCATACAGAAACATTACGACCAATCAGGACACAGCTACAAACCAGCTGACCAATCAGGACACAGCTACAAACCAAACAAAGTTACTACTTGTAACCAAAAAGTTGTTGTTTGTAGCAGACTGTGTGTTTTAGCCCACAGTGTCTGCAGTTTGTTTCCAGGTGAGACTCATTCATGATGCACAGGTGTGACCCCTGCAAGGAAAGGTGTGTGTGTGCGTGCATGTGCGTGCATGTGTGTGTGTGCGTGCATGTGGGTGCGTGTGTGCATGTGCGTGTGTGTGTGTGTGTGTGTGTGTGTGTGCATGTGTGTGTGTGTGCATGTGTGTGTGTATGTGGGAAGCAGCAGGGCTGATGGGAAACGTAGTGTTAATGAAGGTTTACTGCTCTGGAGGTAGGAATAATAATGTGACAGTGATGAAGGAACTGATGTTTCCAGTGATACACAGAGACTCTTTAAAATAGAAACACCCGCCTGAGTGTGTGTGTGTGGGAACCAGTGATCCCAGCCTGCAGCTCCTTATTGGGACAAAAGAAAAGAGGCTGCTGCTGCATATTTTGGAAACTCACTCTCTGAGGTTGGAGTCGCCTTCTTGGACTTCTTGTCGGCCGGAGAGTTTTCAGCCGGGTCTGCAGGACACAGAGAGACAGAGAGGGAGGAGTTAACACGTGCACACACTCAGGTGCTCTCTGAGAGCTCCACAGCCGTGAACCCCAACACAAACATCAGAAACCCTCCGGCAAACACTGAGCGTTCACCTGCAGAAAATTCATATTTTATTCAAACTGAAAAACAAAATGTGTTTTTACAGAGCTCAGACATTTCACATTCTGCTCTCAAAGATGACGTACATCACTGAGCACATTCACTGAATGCTGCGTGGACCCAGAGAGGGTGTTTGGTAACACGCCGCTCAGTGAGACTCAGCGAGACGACAGAAGTTCGAGTCAAGTTGTGTGAGTGCAGAAAAATGCCACCGGCTTTTTGTGAGGGAAACCAGCGCGGTGCTGCATTCAGGGGCGAACTATCAAAAAAGTCACTGCTCAGACTCAGAGAACCCAGGTACGTAAATAACAACCAGGAGGCATACACGTGTAAGCGTGCACGGGACTCAGTCCAGCCTGAGTTAAGGTCCTTTCACATCGGACGCAGCACAGCGCTGCGCTCTGAAACCCATTCATGTCTGTTGTTTGCCTCGTGCAGCAACGGTTTTCCAGCGCAGCACAAGCACAGGTGCAGCAGAGCGCAGTACTCGCATGAGTCGCACCTTCGTGCTACCAATAGAAACTAAGTTCAACTGCACAATGAAGGAAAGCGTTCTGTGCGTGTCTGAGTTCGGTGAACTGTTTGTCACAGGTTTACGTGCACGTACGGGGAACTGCACAGCTCTGCAGAGGGAAAGCAGCGTTCTGGAAACGACGCATTCTTCACTAGTCAGGACAAAGCTTTCTTCTTTAGGATGAGGGATACGTTTTTATTAAAGGTTTGGACATAATACAACACAAACTGTCATAGAGGACACAAAGCGACAAGGTGCAGGCGCTTCTCGTATATGTAGAGCAGTCGCAAAAATGACGTACAAGCAGAGCGCAGCACAACACAAATTTTGGATCCTTCGCTCTAGTTTGCAGTGAGACATGCTGCGTCTGATGGGCCGTCAGGCTGCAGTCTCTGGGTGCTGTCTGCACGGACCCGGTGCACAGGCGTGAGACGATCCTGGAGGTCTCAGAACTGAACCACAGTGTTCACACAGCCGGACACTTTCTGTGGTCTCTGGAAGTCACTGCTGTCACTTCCTTGACTTCCTGTCCAAACACAACATCACAGATTCACAGCACATGGTGGAGCACAGTTCATCGTGTTTCCATCGCGAACTCTGCCTCTGTCCTCGCCACGTTAGCTCACAGCAAAGAAAGAGCCGAGTGTCCTCGTGCTGCTTCAGTCTCAGGTGTCCATGAGCACCACAGGACTGAGACACACCTGAAACAGCGGCTGCGTCCGTGCTGCAGGCTGGACCACGGCGTCCGTGCTGTTCTGGACACAGCACACAGAGTCTGTGGTGTTCGTGTTTAAAACCAGCTGACTAAGCCCTTTACAAACAGCTGATGTCCTGACGACCAGCGCTAACCTGTCTGCAAACAGGAGCCGATCTTTGATAAAGTCAAACTGTGTTTGTGTTTGTTGGTTCTAATGACAGGAAAGCCAGCTGACCAGCGCTGCAGCTTGTGCTGCATCACTCTTCCAGTCCAAACCACTGCAGCGACCATCAAAGAGAGTGGGCGGGGCTAACATGACCCATGAATGCTGATGTTTGTGTGATCTTTCCAAAGAAGCAGAGCTGCACTGCTGAACAGAGTCGTGTGCTCAGGAGGCTCGACTCATCAGTTGGTGTCTGAGAGTCAGTGCTGATGACGGAGTCAACAAATGTTCGTGGACACGGCAGGAAGTAAACAAGCTCTTTGGTTTAGGACAGATTACGACAAACATATCAGATACATTTCAGATCTTCATTCAGACAACAAAAGTACACTTTAAAGTTTCTCTCACAGTTTGAATGCTTTAAACCTGCGTCTACATCAGGATGCAGGAGGAAGAATAACTGTAGAGGAAAGACCAGAAGAAAAAAAACAGCAGAAGAAGAAGAACATGCGGCACTGAAGGAAAGATCTGAGACAGGACCAAAGCTTTGTTCTCACCGTCTACCAGAACCGTGCAGGAACACTCGGCTTTGCCTGCCGAGTTCTCGGCTCTGCATTTATACTGGCCTTCATCCTCTGGCAGGGCTTTGTCTATGGTCAGAGAGCACAGGCCGCCTGCAACACACAACACAGCACAATATAACGCAACCCACACAGGACACAGTCAGATCAGCACGAGGTCAAGTCTCATTTCTTACATTCCACAAAGTTAATCAATAAAAATGAAGGTATGACTCCTTACACATTTCATTTACTATGAACGAGCTATCAGAGCGTCACGTTCTCCACCCTTTTAGACGCCATGTGAGACTAAAGGCCATCCTCCGCTGCCGGTGCGACATCCTTCAGAAAGGCTTTCTTCTTCCTTCAACACGTGTTAGAACATTTCTTTGCTTCAGACAGAAGGACAAGCATCACACTCCTCTGCCTCTCACTTTGATCAGTGAAAATAAAAGCTTTCCCTGTTAATCAGACTCTGTGACCTGAAAGATGGTTTTAAAAAAATCTTTTAAAAGAT
This sequence comes from Pundamilia nyererei, assembly GCF_000239375.1. Lineage (NCBI taxonomy): Eukaryota > Metazoa > Chordata > Actinopteri > Cichliformes > Cichlidae > Pundamilia > Pundamilia nyererei. Next base: position 446,397 of record NW_005187670.1, on the reverse strand, counting down.
TGTTGTTTTGGTCACCTCCGTCCTGTTTGTTCCAATCAGAACCGAGATGTTTAAAACTCGATCGGCCAGCCGAGAGTTTAGGGAACCTGAAGTTTACAGGACTGAAGCGTGAAGTCAAAGAAACCCTCGTAGAGGTCGGCGGGTGATGGACAGTTTCACCAACAACAATACGAGTCTCTAACACTGCCCCCTGGTGACAAAGCACAGCTATCACAGAAACTCACGGATCTGAAGTGACGTTCATACGACCTGCACACGACCAACACTCAACCTCACCCTAACCCTTTTTATTTGTGCTTCGTGATGCTATCGTGGCGCTGAGTTACCATCTATCCATCTTCTTGTCCTTTTCTGGTTCAGGGGAGCAGCAGCCTAGCCAGAGAAGCCCGGACCTCCCTCTGTGAGCCACCTCCTCCAGCTCACCCGGGGGAACAGCGAGGCGTTCCCAGGTCAGCCAAGAGATGCAATCTCTCCAGAGTGCCCTGCGTCTGCCGCAGGGCTTCCTCCCACTAGGACACGAACACCTCGCAGAGGAGGCGTCCAAATTGGATGAACCGCCTCAGCCGGCTGCTCCACTCTGATTCCCTCCTCACCACATCAGTAATGACGAGGCCAAACACCATCTGGAGAAAACTCATTTCCACTGCTTGTTTCTACGATCTCATAATCTCATCTGCAAATTTCATAAAAGAGGAGGATGACAACTAAAGTCAGAGAGGTCCTTACAGCTGACAGGCTCGGACCTGACCGAGGCAACGCCTTAAACATCTGTGGAGAAAACATCTGTCGTCCCTCCACCCTGCTGGAGCTGAGGGGATCTGCACCAAATCCAACAAAGCGTGAAGAGAAGGCAGGAAGCTGCTGCGACTCGTTGAATCAACACTCTGAACACTTTCTGTAAAAGGATCGCTTTGATCTGATGTTTTATCGTCATGACGACCCTTCAGCCAACGATCACGTCGCTTTATAACGACGCCTACAAAAGCACAAGAGCAGAAACTGAAGATCTGAGTTCATCATAAACATGCTGCTGCCTTTAAATCTGTACCGACACATGTATGTGACCTCTGACCTTTAGCATGTGACACACAGACTCCTCACTCTGCAGGATAAACACACACAACCAGGGGCTGTCCTCCAGACTGAAATAACACACTGAGGGATTATTATTACACACACACACACACACACACACACACACACACACACACACACACACACACACACACACACACACAGGTCTTTACAGGACATCACAGTGTGTGTTTCTATGCTTGTGAGGACCTTCAGGCTCTTTCTTAAAGGGTGAGTCTACCTATTTTTATAAATGTGAGCCATCAGTCTGATTCTGACGGCTGCTGTATTTATTTCACCATCCATGCTGAAAGCTTCCTGTTAATGAAAGTTTCCTGCTGGAGCCGCTGATAACGGCACAGAGAAGAAAAGATTGTGACAGCTGCTCCAGCTGCTGAAAGTGAAAGTGAACTCAAAGTGTCCCTCGACCATCAGGAGGAGGAGAAGCAGTGAGGGTGACTTCAGCAGAGCGGCGAGCCCGACAAAAATCCAAGCACGGCGTGGATCTACACGACATGCTGCATGCTCATTGGCTAATGACTCAATCATCTCCTGCTTCCTGTTTCTTTGTCGCTATTCGGTTGTTCAGTCTGACGTCACTAGCCGTGTCTGGGCCTAAACTGCAGGTCCATATATCAAACGATCACTGTGGCATTACTGAGAGTTGAAAAACTGTCTAAAGTCTTTCATCTTTAATAAAATGATCAGCGTTCTGCTCTACCAGGTGTAACAATTGAGTTTAGCATCCAGGCATCCATGAAAACGGAATTTATGACATTTAACGGAGTTAGAAGTTAGCAGGGAGTTAGCTCGCTAGCTTCTATCTAAATGCAATATAGCATGTCCTGACTGCGGGGTTTTGGAAACAAATTAAAACGTACAGCTCTCCTATCACTTCCAACATAAATGAAGACAGAAAACTAAACAGCAGTGATGTTTGTAGGGTTACTGAAGTTGGGCTAGCTGGTATATAATGATGTGCTACGTGACCGCTAGCGACACAGCTATGTTAGCATAATATAAACAAGCTAACTTTTTTTCCACTGGATAAAAGTTACCGTGAGTGTTCTCGGTGGTCAGGAACAAATGTAATCGCATGGCAGGATGCTGTAAAAGGACCAAACTTCAGCCAGGAGAACAACTGAGATAATCCATCCACAATACGAGGTTAGTCATTCATATACTGCTGCATGGGCTGGGCTGTAGCTACATCCTAAGGTTTTAAAAACTGAGCTTAAATAAATGATTAGCGGTAATAAAAGCCGAGGGAGGTCAACAGGGATCACTGACTGTTTTAGGAGCTTTTTGAGATTAAATAGAAGAAAATACAAAACATTAAACATGTTAACAACACAAAAGCAATATTAAACGCAGCTACTTTAGACCCGGAAGTAGGATTCGTCAGGTCATCACTTAACGACCGGATAATAAGGTCCTCATTTGCAAAGTAAACATGAGGCGGGCAGCAGGCTCACACACTCCGACTTTTACACAACTGCCAGAGGAGTTGCCCCCTACTGGAGATTAGAAAGAATACAGGTTTAAAGTAGCTGAGCACCGGCTGCGTCCATCTTCTCGTTTTTACTTGATCAGCTGATGTTACATTCCTGCAGTGCGGCTAACTGTCACTGCCTTCTTAATGTTACTGCTAGAACAATCACGCTAACTCAATTTTAGCAAAGTCGTGTCTAAAGTAAGTAAAACTATCACCATCACTGCTAAACACAAAAAAGTCCAGACTGAATTTAAAGTAAACTTTGTTTTTTACATTTTTGTCTTCACAATCAAATCCATGAACGACAGTTCTGCTCAGCATGTTCAAAGTTACTGAACAAGTTTTAAAGATTAGCTTCGGGGAGACGTAACTAAACATCATGAAGACAGTTTAAGACAGACAGAGTGTCCCTTCAACTGATGAATGAATCCCTGCCGGACCTCACAAGTACAGTAATACGTGTGTGTGTGTGTGTGTGTGTGTGTAGTGATCTGCTTCCATATGAAATTCCAGTGACGGTCACACATCACATCCTGCTTCTATTGTTTCACATCTGCGTTCTATTATTAGAGTCTCAATCCTCAGACCTCCATCAGCAGCTGCTTCAGCTCCTCCACCGACTCCACCAACGCTGCTCCACAGCTTCACCTCCTGAGCTCCGCCTCCCTGTCGCGCTGCTCATTCTGTCGTCTTTAATCTGAGGGGTTTTTCTGTTTTCTCAGTCTGAATAAATTCAGTGGCTCTAATCGACTCTGATCACTTCCATTGATGATCGCAAACAAACAGTACTGCTAAATAAAGTTTCTTTGAATTCAAAGAGAGCGTTCGGGGTTGCTGTGAAATGTAAACAAAGCCCTCCTCCTTCCTTTTTAACCAAATCATGTCAGAAAACCTTTCACTTCCTGTTGTGCTGTGTGTGTGACCTCTGACCTTCGTTTGCGAGGATGATGAATTTGGACGCCTTGATGACCTTCCCGTCCAGCGTCCAGGTGACAGTGACATCAGAAGCGGTGGCGAGGCGGCACTGCAGCCGGAGCCGCTGACCGTCCAGCACCGTCATGTCGCTCAGCTTCTCTACAAACTCCGGCGCCGCACCTCCTCCTCCTCCGGTGCTCTTCTTCTCATTAATCCCTCCATCCATGCAGTTGTTCACCTCCGCCTTCTCCCCATTCTTCTCGGGGCCCGTCGGGTTCTTCTTGTTGGCGAGGACAGAGCGGAAGTCGCCGGCGTTCTTCGTGGGCGTCTCTGCGGCCTTGCTGCTGTTGCTGCTTGTGGCGCCCTTCTTCCCCAGCACGCTACGGAAGTCGACCTGCGATGGGGAGTTCACCTTCTCCTCGCTCTTGGGTTTGACACCCTTGAGGTTGGCCTTAAAATCCATGTGGTGGCGCTGGTTGTGCTCGGTGGTGGCGGTGGCGGGGCCGGCCTCCCTCTGCTCGTCTCCCTCTTGGATGTTTTTGCCTTGAACGGCTCGGCGTCCAAGCAGCGAGCGGAAGTCCAGCTGCTGCGCCTCCCTCTGCCGCAGCTCCTCTTCACCCCGCTCCCTGGTTTCCACACAGCGTTTGAGGAGGCCTCTGGGAGCAGTGGTCTGGTCCTCCTCTTTTTTCTTCTTCTCTTCCCTGTGCAGGTGCGGGAGCTGCCGGTTCTCCTTCTGCTCCTCGTTGGCCTCCTGCCACTGCCGACTGACACCACTGCTGCTGCTTCTCTGCTCCACGCCTCCTCCTCCTTTGCCACCTCCTCTCAGCACCACGCTCCCACCAGCTGCTCCTCCTCCTGCTCCTCCTGCTGCTGCTGCCAGGCTGGATGAACAAGCACAGAGACAGATGGAGGGACAGAGAGAGAGCAAGAGGACAAGCTCCGCCCCCCAGGTCTTAGCTGGTGGGGTGGGAGGTGTGGGGGGGGGGACCTCGACTCAAATTGTTCATGTTACATCACAAGTGACTCAACTGCCCGAATATGGGCATGAGCAGAGGGAACACACACACACACACACACACACAAACACACACACACACACACAGATGTAAACAAAGAAAAAGCAGACTGAGGACACACTCCTCCTCCTCCTCCTCTGAAGCTGCTGACTCTTTTTCACAGTTTCATCAAACTAGAGCAAACGGGGTTTCTTCCAGCAAACACTCGCAGCAGAGTAAACACACAGAGGAAATACTGGCTCTGATTGGTCGGGGTGATATGGACGGATTAGAGAAGCTTTAGGGAATTTCTGGATAAATAACAGAAGGATGGAGGGAATGGTGGGTGGGTGTGAGGAGGGGGTGGAAACAGGAACAGAGAGCTGGGAATAGTGGGGGGGGGGGCTGACGGAGTCAGACTCTATGCTGATGATGCAGAGGTCTGTTTAGGGAACGAGACGTTTTAAAAACTCGTCAGGTTCAACCGATCACGCTCATACGGCACAGAAATCTGACTCCGCCCTGTTCAGCCAGCTGCAGGTGTCCAGGTGAGTGAGGTCTCACCTGCTGCCGTCCCGTCCTCTCCTGTCCTTTTCTCGTCTTTCGGTGACCGACAGCGTGGCCACAGCGCTGCACTCGCCCACGCTGTTCCTGAAACACAAAGTTTATCTTCTACATGCAGCACTCTCTCATCTTCTCACAGGCACTAAGACCATCTCCCACTTCCACGCCACTGATTCATCACAGCGGTGTTTTCATTCAGGCACTGCTGCACTGTGCTATTTGCAAAGTCAGACTTCATATGAGAAACTGATCCTTTTATCTCTCATTAATGGCACATAACATTTTCCCTTTAAGAGAGGAAAAGACACCAGGTAGGCTCCACTGGTCCTGATCAACAATGTTCAGAAACATTTGACTGAAATTACCCTGGAAGTTGTTGTCTTTGTTGTCTTTGTTAGCACTAATCACATTATGTCTTGATGCTCAATCATCCCTTCAGTCTCTGAATAAGTCACATTATGATGTGGGAAATCTGATATTTACTTTTATAGATCAACTGTTTGTCTTTTTCAGTCTGGCCAACCATTAGGCACCTTTCAATTCCTTGATGTTGGTTTGTGTTTCGGGTAAAGTGCAGCTTTACCGTCTCTCACAGTTTCTTCATGTTCACTGGCACCAGCACATCACGTATGATTTTCATGAAGGAGATTTCTCTTCTATTCTCATGTTACATAGTCATGCTTTGAATATGATGCAGACTGCTGTATGTGCTGGAGTGGATGATGAGGTTATGGATGGATAGATTATGGAGGGGGAGGGCTGGTGGTTCCTCTGTGAGTGTAATCCTCACTGCAGCTCTGTACTGTAGATCATCTGGGATTATTTCAGCATGTCTGCAGAATCTGTGTCTTTTTATGACATGTGAGTGTTTACAGTATCTGCGCCTGTCGATCTGTTACCTCAGGCTGATCAGGTACTCTCCGCCATGTTCCTTCTTCACTCGTCTGAAGAAGAAAACAGAGTTAGCTGTATCAGGTGTGGTTAGCTGCAGAGCGTGTGGTTTGTGTGTAACTGTAAACCTTATGAGCAGGGAGACGACGTCCTCTTTCTGCAGAAGTTCATAGTCGCCTCCGGAGGTCAGAGATCGGCTCGGGTCGGTTCTGGTCCAGGTGTACTGGGGAAACGGATCTCCGGCGATGGCACAGGACAGGAGAACATGCTGACCAACAGCAGCGCTCACCTCTTTGGGCTTGGTGATGAACCAGGGCTGGACGCCGTCCTGAGGCTCTGCAGAAAACCACAATAATAAATCTGGGTTTATATGGAGGTCGTGTGGTTGAGCCTCACATAGGAAACCCAACATATACACTGTAGATAGTGTCTGAACACAATGACACCAAAGTAGATCGGTCAGTGGTTGAGCTGCAGCACAGACATCCTCAGATACAGCTGGAGGGCTGACACAGACACTGACTGGACACAGAATAGAGTATGGAAACCAAAACCTGAGACCTACATAATCAAACACCAAGAATAACGGGGGGGGGGGGAAGAAATGCAAAACAGAAACCAAAAGCTTCACAAAAATAAACTAAGAAGAGAACACAAATAAAGGGTACAAAACAGAAACCACATTTTTGGGCCAAGGTGGATTTGGTATCAGGATCAGAAAGGCTGTGGGTTTGTAATTGTTGTGTTTGTGAACATTGCAAAAATCCCCACATTGGTGTCACTCAGGTCTCAGTGCAACTGCAGCATACCCTCCACCGTGAGCCGGGCCTGGGTCTGGTCCTCTCCATACTGGTTCCAGGCCTGGCAGCTGTAGGTCCCGGTGTCCTCGGGGAAAACCTCGTGGATCAGCAGAGTGCAGCGGGTTCCCTCTCTGAGGAGCTGGAAGTCCTCTGACTCGGTCACCTCCTGCCCATCGTGGAGCCACACCAGCTCTGGAGGAGGGTGACCTGAGGACCACACACAGCTTCATTCAAACATCAGGACACATCAGTGAAGACCAGTACGCACCAAAGATCCTTTTGAGAATTAAAGGAGTGGCAATATTTTGTTTATTTAATTTACATTTTAGTGTTGTTGAATCAAAAGTACTTTAAAAAAAGGCAGACTGGAAGCGCAGTTCCTCTGAAATCCAGCAGAGGCAGCAGTGAGTCAGTCCTCATAGACGTTAGCGTCATACACGAACTGATTGGTCTTCATGGATAATTATCCACCTTCATAACCCCTGTACAGGGGTAGGTGGTCTTTATAACTCACCTGTTTATTTGTTATTAGGGGCGTGGCCTCTTTGACTGACAGGTGGATGGTGACACAGGCGGCTGTAGCTGCTAACTGTTTGCTAGTTTCACCTAGTTTCACCTGAACTGGACCTCTGTGCAGTTGGAGCATTATTAATGACATCATCTGACCAATAACATGGCTGCTGTGAGGTCACTGTACCAACAGACCATCCAAGAAGGCGGAGCTTCAGTTTTGATGCACAGTGAAATTCAAGGATTGTGATTGGACGTTGAGCACTGATCAGCAGGTAACTCCATCAGCTCATCCAGATATGTCTGGCTGCAGGACTCATTATGTCAAGTACTGTCACAGCCGCCATTATTCAGATACAGTCAGTGATTTAAAGCTGTGGATGTAAAATTAGTTTAAATACTTTTCACATTTAGTAAGTAAGGCAAGGCAAGGCAAGGCAAGTTTATTTGTATAGCACAATTCAACAACAAGGTGATTCAAAGTGCTTTACAG
>NW_005187670.1:423285-435971 GCF_000239375.1 Pundamilia nyererei | reverse complement strand
CACACACACACACACACACACACACACACACACACACACACACACACACACACTGCGGGGTTAATAATGTGGGGACTCATAATGAACTCATAATTCAGAAACAATGCGTGCTGTCATATCAGAGCAACAACAACACTCAGAGGAAACGAAGAAGTAAATCTGCCCTCATCGCATCTCCTCCATCTCCCCAGAGATCAGACAGGAAATACCACAGCTCGCACACACACACACACACACACACACACACACACACACACACACACACACACACACTTACCGCTCAGCTCCACCGTCATGGTGACTCTGCTGCCGTCCATCACCTTCAGATCGCTCAGGCGACCAATGAAGCGAGGAGCTTCACACGCAGCTCTGACCTCTGTGACCTCTGACCTCCCGCCTCTCTGTCTGCCTGCAGGGCGGAAACGCATAAAGAAGAAAAAGGAGCAGTTACTAATGTAATCAAGTACATTTACTCCAGTACACGAGAGTACTCCAGTCTGCTGATACTTCAAATGTCAAAGGGAAATAATGCACGTTTGACTTCCTGTTTTTATTTACAGTGTAACAGCCAATCACATTAAACTATCATAATCCAAACCCAGAGCTCAGTGTGTTAGCCCGAGGCAGAGAGAGAGCAGAGAGCACCAGCCTGAGCCTCACTCGTCCTCTTCCTTATAAGGAGCGAGGGTTTCCTTTTCTCTCTCAGACACACACACACACACACACACACACACACACACACACACACACACACACACACACTAAAGTCCATTAAACATGCCTGTGTATGTGTGTGCGCTCATGTGAGGAGGAACTGTGTGTGTTTTGTTCTGTGTACATATCAGAAATACCAGAGAGGACACTGCTCACCGGCTGTGTGTGCGTCACATTAACTGATGAACACACACACACACACACACACACACACACACACACACACACACACACTGTAACAACAGTTAGTATAATCATATTTCCATGCTGGGGTGTTTCCAGGGTTGATGAGACGAGTGGGGGCAGAGGAGGTGAAGAAACAGAAATCTGAATATCTGAAACGCCGGCTTTGGTTTCATCTTTCCTTCTTACACCAGTGACAAATAAATCCATCTACGCATCCATCAACTCTCCACCCATCCATCCTTCATCACTCCATCTATCATTCCATCCAACCATCCATCCATGCATTCATCCATCAATCATCCCTCCCTTTATCCATCCATTCCTTCATCCATCCACCCATCCATCACCCTTCCGTCTGTCCTTCATCACTTCATCCATCCATCCGTCCATCATCCGTCCATCCATTCCTTCATCAATCCCTCCATTAATCTTTCATCCATCTATCCATGCATCCATTCCATTGTAACCGGAAGGTTGCTGGTTCGAGCCCCAGCTTGGACAGTCTCGTCGTTGTGTCCTTGAGCAAGACACTTCACCTACCGCCTACTGGTGTTGGCCAGAGGGGCCGATGGCGTGATATGGCAGCCTCGCTTCTGTCAGTCTGCCCCAGGGCAGCTGTGGCTACACCTGTAGCTGCCTCCACCAGTGTGTGAATGTGAGAGTGAATGAATAGTGGAATTGTAAAGCGCTTTGAGGTTCTCGAAAAGCGCTATATAAATGCAATCCATTATTATTATATTATTATTATTCCTTCATCCTTCCATCCATCCTTCATCACTATCCATTTCTCCATCCATCACTACACCCATCTATCCATCCATCCATTGCTGGTAAAGTAATTTGGTAAAGTTCTGCACAACAGCTGCAGCAGACCCAGCCTGTCTAGTTTGGGAGTTTCAGAATTCTCTACTTTTACAAAGAAAATGAAAGTTTGTGAATATTGCTCTCCTTCAGCTGAGGTTATGAACCATGGCGCTGTGACCTTCACATTAAACAGAAAACCATAAAACTGCTGTTTCCAGCGCAGGAATTCAAACTCTGATGGATCGATGCACGCTGTAGTTTGGCAGTTCTTTATTTTGAAAGGATATGAACACTTCCTCCTACACTGTGAGGAGTCATGTGACCTGCAGATACAAACTCACTGAGTGAAACGACTTCAGCAGCCGAGACAGATTCTTCTCAGACTGCAGATGAGACTTTATTGTCCTCACATGGAAATCTGCTGTCTGTGGGAACCCGCTGGTATTTCACTGTGTGTGTGTGTGTGTGTGTGTGTGTGTGTGTGTGTGTGTGTGTGTGTGTGTGTGTGTGTGTGTACTGAGTGGGGGATTTCCTGCTGCATGCCTGATTGTCCTTATAAAGCTGCGATGAAGGGTCCTCTCCAACACGCTGATCAGTGATTGGCTGACTGATGCTGCTCTCACTCATCCCTCTAATAAAATGAAATTCTGCACTATTCAGCAAATTACATTCAAATAAAGTCCAGAAACCATCAGGGCAGTAACTCTTCCTGCAGCAGCTTCTTTGATTTCTGCTTTGAGCTCAGTAACTTCACAGAGCTGGTGTTACGACAGCGGTGGTTATATTTTATCACGCGGGTCTTAGATTAATGATAAAATTTACGTGAGTAGTCGAGGTGGGAGGAAGATATAAAATATTGTGAGTGATGAAAAATAAACATTACCAAATAATGTTCACATTCACAGAACTGCATCTGCAGGACCCAGACTGAGGTCTGTGAGCTACATTCATCCACAGGAGCTGTGATACCAGCAGCGTTCTGGTTTCTATTATTTCATCACATCTGATCAGCTAAACAGTCTGAAATCAGAAAGTTAGACTTCCTGATAATAATGAATTACAGTCGTCCAGCCTGGAAGTAATAAATGCATGAACTAGTTTTTCAGCGTCACTCTGAGACAGGATATTTCTAACTTTAGAGATGTTGCACAAATGGAAGAACGCAGTCTTACATAGTTGTTTAATATGTGCGTTGAAGGACATGTCCTGGTCAAAAATGACTCCAAGGTTCCTCACAGTGTTACTGGAGGCCAAGGTAATGCCATCCAGAGTAAGAATCTGGTTAGATACCATATTTCTAAGCTTTCATTTGTAACCTTCACTAAAGCTGTTTCTGTGCTGTGATGAGCTCTGAAACCTGACTGAAACTCTTCAAATAAACCTCTGCAGATGATCTGTTAGCTGTTTGACAACTACTCTTTCAAGGATGTTTGATATAAAGGAAGGTTGGAGATTGGCCTATAATTAGCTAAGACTGCTGGGTCTAGAGATGCTTTTTGAGTAAAGGTTTAACTACAGCCAGCTTGAAGGCCTGTGGTACATAGCCGATCATTAGAGATAGGTTGATCATATTTAAGATTGAAGCATTAATTAATGGCAGGACTTCTTTGAGCAGTTTTGTAGGAATGGGGTCTAAAAGACACGTTGATGGCTTGGAGGAAGTAATTATTGAAGTTAACTCAGAAAGATCAATTGGAGAAAAAGAGTCTAACTTAACCTCAATGGTACTAAGAGTAGCTGTAGATAATATTACATCTGTGGGATGATTATTGGTAATTTTTTCTCTAATGATAAAAATGTTATTTGTGAAGAAGTTCATGAAGTCATTACTAGTTAACGTTAAAGGGATTGTTGGCTCAACAGAGCTCTGACTGTTCATGTTTCTACACTGGTGACCACTTTAAAGACACACTGTGCTGGAAACTGTGAGCCTCGCCTGCTCCGGACCAGGTGAGATGTTCAGTATCAGTTACCATGGTGACTGAACAAGGTAAGACACTGAAAACTGTGACTAAGCTCAGCAGATCTCCTTCTGGTCTGCAAACATTTATCAGAGGCAGGAGTTTTATAAGATTTGCTCCACGTTCCCGTTGTTTGCAATAATATCAGTGAAATAAATCAGTTACTGTCACGTGGAACAAAATGTATAAAGAAAAGGAAACGATATGATGAATGAAACAAAAACAGTCTCATCATGAACAAACTTGTTATGTGGCTGAGCATTGAATCAGATGAACTGAGGCTCCTGAGCTGAGAGGTTCAGGCTGCAAACTTCCTCACAGGTGGTAATCTGTTTTTAATCATTTTAAATCTGCTGATAGCGGCCGACCTTTCATTTCATCCATCTTCATGTCCACAGAGCAGTTTAAAGAGGGCCGAGTGTGAACGCGAGAGCAGAAGATCAGGAAAAACAGATGACAGGAAGAGGAGGAAGTGACAGTCGGGATGAGTGACAGAAGCACGCCATTTACCAAAGTGTTTCATATTTCACTGCAGTGTTTACTCAGCACTTATTTATGAAACCATGTTCTTACAAACCTGAGCCGCAAACTAAAGAGCAGCAAACCAGACCAAAGAGTTTCTGAGTCAGCATCACTCTGTAGCTGCTGTCCAGCCGAGGCAGACCTGGGATCAGCTGCAGAGCTGAGAGGAGTCCCCACCGCCTGATGAAGCTGTGGACTCCCTCTGCATGCCCTTCTTGGGTCGGCTTCAGTCTTACTCTGTGTGTGTGTGTGTGTGTGCTGCTGCTGCGTGTTTTGTCTTTATATGGCTCTCGGCTCTCTGCTGCCTCTGCTCAGCGGTTCAACGACACGGCGCTGAAAAACCTGAGCTGTGACTCCAGCTGATCCACGTGGTTACATCAGCTTCATGATTCTGACCAATCGAAACAACAGGAACAGAGCAGGTAACGAGACGGCGTGAGTAACCTCACCACACACACACACACACACACACACACACACACACACACACACACACACACACACACTCTGATAATCAGTTAATCTGCTTCATGCTGATGAATGAGTCACGGTGACTGTAGGTGATCTGTATGAGTGGATGGAGCAGCCCACTACACTGTGGTGTGAATGCTGTGGGTGTGGGTGCTCTGTGACGACGACTCTTCTGTTTTAAAGACAGATTTGAAACCCAGACTCTATTTTTGGACTTTATGTCATTGCTACAGTTACGATGGACCATAAACTGGTGTTTGCTCACTGCAGCCTGTTCCTGTCATGAAGGTGAGCAGGTGGCAGCGTTCACAGTGTCATGTTTCAGGTGAGCTGATGAAACACTTCCTGTGAGTTCAGAGTGCACTTCCTGCTTCACTCCAAACGTCTCAGATTCTCCCACACAAACATTTCTGTCCTGTGTGTGTTTGTTTTTCTCTCTCTGATCAGAAGGTCAGGTCAAAGGTCAGGATGGAGTATGTCCTCAGTTTCCTGTTGGACCACGATTGTGTTTCTGTGTGAGAGTCAGTGCTGCCCTCTGCTGGAGGACTCGGTCATCACACTCTGAGCCTCAGAGTGAAGCTGTTCCTCTGCCCTGCGTTACAACATCTATGCATCCACACAGGGTCATGGACCGACTCTTACACAGCACCTTTCTGCTCTCCCACAGTACTCAAAGCGGTCTATACAACACGCCACATTCACCCAGTCACACTCACCCATACACGCATGTCTTCTAAGATTGTTGTGCTTCCTTACTAACATTCATGCATTCATTCTCTGATGGATGCATCTGAGAGCAATTTGGGGTTAGTATCTTGCCCAAGGAAGGAGCCAGGGATCGAACCACTAACCTTCCAAACAGTAGATGGCCACCCCCCATCCATTCATTCACCCCACCATCCATTCATCCACCCACCCATCCATTCATCCACCCCCCATCCATCATGAAGCAGCTCTGAGGAGATGGTTTAAATAAAGGTTTCATTTCAGGTCCTTTAGTCTATGTGAGGAGGAACTCACTGTGCACGAGGAGCGTCCACGCTGCAGAGTCCACCGTCAGCCTGTCAGCGTTGGTCAGCTGACACCTGTACACGCCCTGGTCCACCCGTCTCACTCTCTCCACGGTGAGAGTGAGACGGGTGCCGTCTCGTCTCTGCCGCAGACCTGATCCCGTCCTCACGGGCCCCCCGTCCTTCAGCCAGGTGACCATGGCCCCGGCAGCAGAGGAGGACACTGTGAGGAAGAGGAGAGGCGGCTCATACTCACAGGATCTTAAAGTCACAGTAAAGCTGTGGAGGAGCTGAGACCTGAAATGAAACCTTTATTTAAATCATCATTAACCATCTGCTCAGAGCTGCCTCGTGTCAGTGATTCCACCTTCACAGTCTGAGGCGTTTCTCACCTTGGCAGGTGAACGTGACCTGAGCTCCCTCTGTGGCCTCCTGGTCCAGGGGGACGGCCTCGAACCGCAGGTTGGAACCTGCCTTGGACGTCCTCACCGGCCTGAAACACACAGGTGATCCTGAGCACACCTGAAAGTGGACGTGACTTCACATTTAAATAAAAGTGAATTGATCCAAGTTCTGACCTGCTATCTGAGCCGGGTCCTGACTGCTGGACCGAGCAGGTCTGATCTGGATCAGGAGCGTCGATGGACCGGACCTGCAGGGGAGCAGGAGCTCTTTCACTTCATGTCATTCTCTTTCATTTATTCTGCCTGGCATGAGTTTTAGAAACATTATTATTAGTAGTAGTAAAATAACCTGATCAGGTGCAGTTCTCCTCTCAGCCAGCAGAGGGAGCTGTGCAGGTGGTTCGCTCCTCCAGGAGGGGGCCTGTCTGGGCTCTTGCTCCTCGGGCTGGGTGCTGGGAGCAGCTCTGCCCTCCTTCTGGCTCCTGGTTCTGGTCTGTGGGTCGTCAGTGGGCCGGCCGGTCCTGCGGGAGGAACCAGAGTGGATGATTCTGAACATGCCGTCCTCGTTACCACGGTGACTGTCCCTGTGTGACAGCATGTTTTTAATTCTTTGCAGTCTGGAAATATTTGATTTACTGGTGGATTTATTTTTATGACGTCTCTTTTCGGTCAGACAGTAAGAAACCTCAGACGGATTATTTGCAGCAGGTTCTGAAAGGTGAAACCTGCCGGTTAGCGTCCCCACAGGAGTTCAGATTGATGAGGAATCTCCTCTGCTTCCTTCAGCTGCCTCTAACCTGCTGCTGTGAACACTCAAGCAGTTTTCCAGAACAAGTTTCCAGCTCGTGAAGCCAAAAGATCTCAAACTCAGCTGGAAAACTTTAGCAGCAGCAAAGGAAAGAGGAGCCACGTTTCCCAGGAGCTGACGAAGCTCTGAGAGGGACGCTGCTGTCCGTCCACCAGAGCTTCAGACAGGAAACAGCTCTGAGGGATTCTTACTGTTAACACATCCAGACATGACAGCACTCACCTGGACGAGTCGTCAGGAGCACCTGGAGAAGAGAGGGGAGGACACGTGAGAGAGAGAACGTCCACATCATCAGCATCCACACAGTCACACGCTCAGAGCGCCTCACCGCCACCAGCTGCTCAACATCAGGCTGTAAACATGTTTTAACGTGGGGCTGACTCACAGCTGCCTCTGCTGGACAGCAGAGGAACTGCAGCGTTTGGTTTGCAGTTTTAAATAATGACAAATGAGCGCGTGCAGCAGCTGAACGACTCTGATTGGCTGCCTCACCCTGGACGGTAAGCTCGGCACAGGCAGTCGCTGTTCCGGAGCCGTTGCTGATCAAACACTTGTAACTTCCTGCATCCTGGACAATCACATCCTTTATCTCCAGGAAGTGAAGGCCTGAGCGCTCGTATATGCTGACCCGCCCACCAGACTGAAGCTCCGCCTCCCCCTGAGAGACAAACAGTAAATACTGAGTTAATCAGTAAAAGCGGACAAAGAATCTGTCCTCCAGCCGCCGCTGCGAGTGAGACTGAGATCCCACAGCTTCTCAGCTGTTCCTCTGCAGCTCTGATCTGAAGCTCCTCGTACCTTGTGCCAGGTGACCCTGGGCTGTGGGCGTCCTGTGGTTTTGGCGGAGAACTTGGCGTTCTGTCCCGGCTCGGCAAACACTCGGCTCGGTTTGTTGATGAACTTTGGGGGACTCTCACTCCAAATGCTCGGCCTGTTCTCCACAGCAGGAGCTGCAGAGCGACACCTGGAATCGTGAGAAATGGAGTTCTGGGATCAGCACTTAGCAGTTACTTCTTTATAAGCATGGAGTGCAACCCTGTGCAGCAGCGCCCCCTGGTGTTTGGATGCTGGTGTTTACACACTGCTGAAAAAATGAAAGGAGCACTTTTTAATCTGAGTTTGACATCAAGTCAGTGAACTTTGGGATACTGATCTGATTGGTTCAGTATCAGAGGAGGTGTTAATCAGGTTCAGCTGCTTTGGTGTTAATGAAACTAACAACAAGGACACAGCCCCCAGAGCAGGAATGCTTTCACGGGTGGAGGACACTCACATGTTTCCTTCCTCTTCTCTTCTGACTGTTTTTCACTAGTTTTGCATTCGGCTGGTCTCCATGCTGGTAGCATGAGGTGAGGACTGGACCCTGCAGAGGCTGCTTAGGTAGCTCAACTCCTCCAGGATGATGCCTGAATGTGTGGGAGGCTTATTCATGGAGGGACACACAGCCCCCCACAGGCAGACATGGATAAGTGAGCACCGTTTTCACTGATTCCAATGAAATTTTAATTTAAACTCTTTGGGATGTTTGAATTCAGCCTCTGCACGTTGATCATTTTTAATTAAATGAATCGATGTGACTCCTCCACACGACCCGGTCCATATCAGTGCTGAAGTCCAGCACCAGGTTTTCCCATCGAGCCTGATGAGTTTTCAAAGTGTTCCTTTCATTTTTGTGAGCAGTGTTTTTTGTTTGGGAGGAAAACGTTCAGCCAAACTCAGAGCTGTGTGAAAGGAGTGTCCTCTGAGACGTCGCGCTCACAGCTGTTTGCACGGCTCACCCTGCTTTCATGGACGGCGGCACGACGTATTTCTTCCCAGAATTCTCTGCAGGTGGAAAAACATCAGAGCATCAGATCGAGCTTTCGTTAAACCTTTAAAAAACGTTATGAGTGTTTTTATTTGAACCAACAAGGCAGCAAGCAGAAATAAAATGAGGGCATAACGAGTGTGGGTGTCACATGTCCACAGAGGAAAACCATACGAACACGTTTTCCTCACAGTGACTGTTTCCTGTCAGAGCTGCTCACGCTCTTACCTTCCAGAAGGATCTCCACGGTAACCTGACGGCTCCCCGCCTGATTGGTTGCCTGACAGGTGTAACTGCCCAGGTCCTCCTCCATGACCCCTCTCACCAAAAGGCTGAAGTTGCCCCGCCCACCCCGTTCCACGATGTAGTGCTCTCCACCAATCATGGCCCTTCCCTCTCTGTACCATGTGACCTGTGGCTCAGGATGGCCGCGCACCTGAACGATTCAGACAATGGAGAAAAGCAATCAGCTGATTTCACACAGACTCATCTGGCATAACGGAGGCTGTGTCCATCTTTTATATACAGTGTGTGTTTGGTTTGAGGTCAGCGTGACAGAAGAGACCGAATCTGCAGGACTCGAAGAGGACTAAGGACCTCACAGAACTAGGAAAGCAAGCGTGTGTGTGTGTCTGTGTGTGTGTGCAGCATGTGGTGGACAGATGTGTTTGAGGACTTTCATCAGGCTCTGCAGATCCATCCATCATGTTTGGGGATTTGTGGTGCATTCAGGTGTCCTGGGATTCTTCACATGCAGTCAGCAGACAGCCAGAGGAGCTGAGGCAGAAATGAAGAGCGCTGCCTTCAGGTGAAACTTGTCCAGTTTGGCTGCGATTGGGTCTTTAAGTGGTTAAACTGGTGTAAAACCACGGGGGAAACCAGAGCAGCGTAAGAGCCGCTGATTAAAGTCGGGCCAAACACAGAAAATGACTTCAGAGAGCAAATAAAGCAGAAACAGAGTGTTTGGTGTGCTGGGATTGTTGGGAGGCTTCACATCAGGATGCAGCCGGTCACAAGACTGAAGAAATGTTAATCCGTCTGCTCTCACATCCTTCCAGCCTTTCAGACTCTCAGATACAAACACAGTCTCCTGACCTGTGATGAAGGTTCAGCCTGATCCTCCTCACTCTTATTTCTGTGGCTGGCAGCGAACCGCCTTAAACGTGTTCTTTAAAGTTGGGATGTTTGTTCTGTCTCAGTCCTGCTTTTATGATCTGCTGCTGTGAGCTTTGTTTTTATGGTCTCTCAGATCAGTGAAGCACTTTATTCTGGAAAAAGATCCAGACACAAATCGTGTCATTCCTCCCACACCGAGTGTCTGTCCTCAAGTCCTGCTTCAGTGTTATGTTGAAGAATAGAATAGAATAGAATAGCCCTTTATTGTTATTGTACATGTGCAACAGAATTGTAGGTGCTCCACACCAACTGTGCAGGAACAAGTCTGTGAAGGTTCTCAGTCATCCAGGTCAGCATAGTCTAAGGAGCTTGCAAAGAAAAGACTTCTTTAAGTTGCTTGAAGACGTTTCACCTCTCATCCGAGAAGCTTCTTCAGTTCTACCACACCAACTCTCTGCCATCTACTGTATAATCCAGTTTTGAGATCCCTTCCCAGACGCCTTAACGCCCACTCACATCCTGGGCCATCTGACCTCAGGAATTCGCATGATAAGGTGGGGCCAGGTTTCACAATGAGCTCACCCGAAACTCTGGCTGATTGGGACCCACACCCAGTTTCACACCTTGGCTCAGGCGATTAGAGGATCATCAGGGGGTCCTTTTGTCCCTCTGTGGGGGGAAACTCCCACTAGGTTTATATCTGGGACTCTCCACCATTTGATCTTAGAACTGAAGAAGCTTCTCGGATGAGAGGTGAAACGTCTTCAAGCAACTTAAAGAAGTCCAGACGCTTTTCTTTGTAAGCTCCTTTGACTGTGCAGGAATAAATAATAATGAAGAGGAATATATATACAAAAATAAGAGGAAGGCATACAGGTTGCAAAGTGCTCAGAAAAGAGGAAATGATAAATATTAACACGTATAAATCATCAAGAAGTTTTAACAATTAATTTTCTGCATTAAAGTGAGTCGTTTAAAATGAGCCAGTCTGACTTTGATCGTCAGTCTGTTGTGAGTCTGTGAGGGCGTCAGCGTCTCCTGAGGCTTTCCTCATACACAGAGCCTCATTTCTAGCCTCCATGTTTATATTTGGTCAAACTGTGGTGATTACAGCTTCCTGATGCACGCTGGCACCGCTCGCTCAGGTCACAGGAACACAACTATTTATACAAAGCCAGAGTTTAAAGTGGGCTGAAACCTCCGTCTGATAAGAAAGGCTGCATGTCTGAACAGCTCAGCTGCTGCTGACATCGGCTCTGATGAACCTCCAGAGACTGAAGGTCTCATCCAGAGTTCAGAGTGCCGGGACGTCTCATTCTCAGACCTGACAGGTGGCAATATCTCACATCTTAGTTATCTTCACGGTGTCGAGTCCACCTTAAACCACCTCAGAGGTGTAAACGCTGTTCACTGTTTCAGGTTTAGAGGTAAAAAGAACCAATCAGAGTCTCACCTTGCCCTCCAGTCGAGCTTCTCCCCCCAGCGTGACCCGGGCATTACGGGGAGGAAGGACGAAAGCTGGAGGCTCGTTGCCGTGGGAACCGCATCCTTGTGACAGGCTTGTAACCTTGGAGACGGTGGAAACTGAAGCCAACCGCACGTCAGTCATTCTCCTATCAGAGGAAACAACCATCAGAGAGTGACATCACAAACATGCTCTGAGCATGTGCACACCTCAGAGGCATCATGTGATCAGCTGATCATGTGACTCTGAGGAAACCGTATTTTCATCTGCAGCTCAGTCCTTGTTCTGATGACCTGTAACACCCGACACGGCTGTGAGTATCAGTAGCATCTGTAGTTGTTCAGCATCAGATGAGTGCGGTGGTTCCTGACACACCTACCTGTGAATCACCTCATCATGGTGGTGGTTACTACACCAGCATGAACCCAGGAGCTACTGGCCTCCCAAGGCAAACTGGTCCTGGGTGAGGACAGAGCAGTATACATGCCTGCCCTCCAGTGGGCTCCGGTGGGCCTTCACTTGCAAGAGGGGCTGTCGGATGGTTACTGCTGTGATGTCAGCTCAGAGCGTGCTGACTGCTGGCTTCACAGTCGTTGTATGTTGGTGATATTTTCGGCTTTTGGCTGGACATTAGCTCAGTGTTTGCCGGCTGGTCGCTGTGTGTCTGCTGGATGTTTTGTGTGTTTTCAGAGCAAACAGCAGCAGTCTGCAGTTCTGACCCTCTCTCTGCTGCTGCCTTATAAGGTCTAATAGTTACGAAACACACCCAACTCTGTTTGAAATAACAGTTTTATCAACATGTCAGCTTTTGTTTCCTGTCTCGTCCTGATCGTGTGTTTTTCTCTCCAGCTCAGAGCTCAGACACAAACCTCCATCTGACCGAACATGAGCTGCAGCTCAGCCTGAATGAAAAACACTGAGAACAGGTTCAAAGTTCATGCTAAGCTTCTGACAGCACGTCGGTGCTCATTCTCTCAAGGAGTGAACACAGGTTAGATGCTGCAGTTTCTGGATACATCGATCAGGAACAAGAACGTGAAGATGAAAGATCAGCAAGACTGCTGTGTGACGATATTTGGGTTTGAGTTGGTGTGAAGGTTAAAGATGTCCAATGAGCCGCCACAGTCCCATGAACTGATTAAATGTACTGAAACCTGCAGAGGAGAACGTGCTGGAAATGCTGCAGAGCACCAACAACCAGAGATGGGCAGTAAAGTACTCAGAGCAGGTGGATTAAATTTTAAAGTTTAAAGTCTGATTACTTTTTTCAAGTAACGAGTAAAGTAAGGGACTACTATTGCAAAAAAGGTAATTAGATTACCGTTACTTTCCCGTAGGAACGCTGCGTTACTGCGTTACTAAAACCGTGATTTTTTGCGAGAATGTCTCATGACAGTGACGTAAGCGAGTGCGACGTT
>NW_005187670.1:416517-422805 GCF_000239375.1 Pundamilia nyererei | reverse complement strand
AGGTTTAAATGTTAAACTAATTTCTTCCAGTCAGAGAATGTTGCAGATAATTTAATGTTTGCTTGATGCATAAAGTTAAAAGATTAAAACTAATAAAACAAGTTTTAAAAAGAGACTTTTCCATTTGATTACATTTTGTATGATGGATTATGCAGAAAAGTAGAATTGGGCTGAAAGAGCTATCACTTTATTACCTCTTCAGGGTGTAAATCGTGTTTTTAAAAAGTAACTAAGTAACTAAGTAATTAATTACTTTTGAAAATAAGTAATCAGTAGAGTAACAGGATTACTTTTTGGGGGAAGTAATCAGTAATTAGTTACTGATTACTTTTTTCAAGTAACTTGACCAACACTGCCAACAAAGATACAGAAGAAGAAGACAGCATTCAAACAGGAAGGCCTGCGAGAGCTCTGAAGGTCACAGAGAGCCTGAGTGAAGCTTTTCTCACAGATGGTGTCACGTCGGTGGAGCGACACAAACAGCAGGAAAACAAAGAGAAGCTGACAGAAGATCAATAACACGGAGATAACAGAGATAACAGAGATAACAGAGATGACAGAGATAACAGAGATAACAGAGATGACAGAGATAACAGAGCAGCGACACATGAATGTTTGCAGTCAGCAGCTCAGCTCCACCCTGAGTGGCAGAGAGAGAAAGACTGAGCGGAGCTCACTCGCCCATCTGTGCTTGTCATTAGCAGAGTTCATTATCAGGAGGAAAAACTGTTTCCTGTTTGTCATGCTGAACCAACGCAGCCAAATAACACAGAAGCCTCCCCTCAGTCGGAGCTGCTAACTCACTTTCTAAAGTTCAAAGTTCAAACTCTGACTTTCAACAGCTGCACTCGGCTGCTGGGTCACATGACCTGATGCAACATCAGCTCTACTAACAGAGCAGAGCTGTGAGGAGGAAGTCCTGAGACCTCGCAGCTCAATACCAGCTCTGTGATTCTGTCAGCAGGTCAGCCCTCACTACCTGTGAGCAGCTTGTTTTACACAAAGCCTGCAAATATTTCACTAAATATGGAGAACATGATCCAAACGGCAGATATTTCCACCAAGTAGAAATGTTTTCACAGTCTGACCCCGCCCACCCCACCATGACCTCATCAATTCAAATCCAAACATTTCCCGGAGTGGTCTGTAAATAAGCTTCAAGTCTTTTCTCACTGTACGTGTGTGTGTTCATGTGAAACTTTGATTTTGCTGTTTCTGTGTAGCCTGAAAGCATTTGTGGTGATGAACGTGTGTTTGAACAGACAGGTGAGCTGCAGCGTTTACAGCCAGCCTGCACTCAGAGACAGGAATCAGCTGCTCACTGCGATCACGCAGACTTCTTCTCTCAGTGAAAACCTTTATGAACAGTCAGAGAGTTAGCACTCATCCCAGACCTGCTGCAGGAAGACAGCTGCTACCATCGGTCATATTTAAAGTCAGTTTGCATTTAATGTGAGGAACGAGATGAGTGAGGCTCAGACACGATGAGACGCCAGCCTGAGACAGGAAGCAGCAGAAGATAAGAAGAGATCAGATCAGGCATCAGGCTGTGAAATCAGAGCTGCAGGTGAGTTCACGGTGCTCTGAAACTTCCCAGCAAACTCCGGTCGGTCTGAGGTCGGCTGTTTAATCAGAGGAGATTCCTTCACGTCAGTCGACCGTTTCACAAACATCCTCTACAACTAAGCAGCAGCAGGCCGAGCTTCTGTTTCCCACATTCACACTGTAATATCACACACTGTGCAGCAGCATCAGCACTGCATCTCCACTGAGACACAGAGAAACATCAAGCAAACACCAGACATACATCAACATCCCAAGAACGTCCCAACGACATCCGAACAACGTCCTGACAAAATCCCAACTACGTCCCAACAACATCCCAACAACGTCCTGACAATATCCCAACAACATCCCAACTACGTCCCAACAACGTCCCAACAACATCCGAACAACGTCCTGACAAAATCCCAACTACGTCCCAACAACATCCCAACAACATCCCAACTACGTCCCAACAACATCTCAACAACATCCCAACTACGTCCCAACAACATCCGAACAACGTCCTGAAAAAATCCCAACTACGTCCTGACAACATGCAGACATGGATCTGTGCCTGGGATTTAAATACTCTGCCCTTAAATGCAGGAAGTCTCACAGTGACTGAGTCTGAAATCCTTCATGGAGCTTTAAAAAGACGTCCGAGTTTGATGGTGAGGATTAACTGATGATTTTAGATGTCGTGTTCAGTTTTGATTGTGTGAAGGAAACCTCCACCAGTGCTGAGGAACATCTACAGGTGGAGGAGCAACACCTGCTGACCCGAGCTGCTGGCAGCTCCTTGCCTGAAGAGGCTTCAGCGTCTTTACTGGATTTTCTCTCAGATTTGATTTTGTGCTTGTTCTCTGCTCGAGGTTCAGACAGACGCAGGCTCCACTCTGATTTGATAACCTTCTGTTATTGACACTCTGATATTCATTAACATTAAAAACCTGCAGCATGAGGTCTGAAAGGTTTGAGCGGTCCTTACAGTCGCATCAAGCTGGCTTCATTCTGTAGGACTCAGTGCTGTAGTGACACCACAGCAGTAACACAGCACTGCAAAGTATAAAAGTCTGTGACTATGATGAAGTATTTCTTACATCAGAGGGTAAAATGATTATTACTGCAGGATTAATGTGGAGCTGCTGTTGTTTGATTCTGTGAAGCAGTGAACTCACAGCTCTGATGTTCCTCTGATGGTTCTCCTTCTCTGATGGTTCTCCTCCTCTGATGGTTCTCCTCCTCTGATGGTTCTCCTCTGCGACTCCTGGAAAACGAACCAGACTGAGGAGCTTGTGTTCCTCTGCAGCAGCTTCACCTGAATAATCCGCTCATTCAGCACCGGGACTCCTCCTCTTCCTCCGGGGCGGTCACTGCTCTGTGCTGCTGTGGGTGGGGGTCTCTGTGGGTTCAGGCTGTGGAGCTCAGGCTGCTGATTTGTGTCAGTGTGGCGCCATCTGCAGGTCAGTCTCAGTGCTGCACTCTGTAGCATGTGTGGGAGGAGTCCTGCTCCTCAGCCGCCACCCCCTCTGACATCATCCTGGAGTTCATCATAAAGACGTGTCTGAACATGAGAACTCCTCTCAGGTTCTTTACAAACCTCCAAAGAACCGAAGCAACAGGTTAAACAGAGTGTTTGTATCAGCTGTCTGTGCTTCATCAGAGGAACTTCATCATCCTCAGATCACATAATGATGTGATGAGAGCACAGTTTGATTGGTTATCCACAGATTTAGGAATCATCCATCCATCTTCTTCCGCTTACCCAGGGCCGGGTCGCGGGGGCAGCAGCCTCAGCAGAGAAACCCAGACTTTCTCCCCAGCCACCTCCTCCAGCTTGTCCATGAGACCACCAAGGTGTTCCCAGGCCAGCCGAGAGACAATCTTTCCAGCGTGTCCTGGGTCTGCCCCGGGGCCTCCTCCCCTGATTTAGGAATCATTTTAACTTTGTATGAAACAATACACAGAAAGGAGCATGAAAGGAGCACTTCTTAATTAGAGTTCAGCATCAAGTCTCAGTCCCCAAATCACGGTTGAAACTGAGAAGACCGAGCGTTCTCTATCGTGGCTCCTGAGCTTTGCAATAATCTTCCTCTTCACATTAGGCGATCGACATCAGTGATGGTTTTTAAATCCAGATTGAAAACACATTTTTACTCGCTGGCTTTTGATTCAGTGGTTGACTGACTTGTATTTTATTGTTTTCGCTATGTTTATTATTTTATCATATTTATTATTCTTATGGTATCTATTATGTTTCTATTGTTCAGCACTTTGGTCGGCCTTGTGTGTTTTTAAAGTGCTATATAAATAAACCATGATGATGATGATGATGATGATGAAGTCAGTTACACTGTTGGGACACTTTTTGTGGATACGTTTATTTCCCATCATTCAGCAGAGGCAGCAGGGCTGTAGTAATATTAATAAGGTGGAACCTCTCCCTCGCCGTGGCTGACTGTATAAAAGAGAATAATGGCCGTTGTGTTATTGTCAAAGGAAGTTTGACATCAGAGTTTGTGATAATGAATGTTTACCCACCAGAGCATCCCTCTGATTTTCTGATTCACATGTAAAATCAACTTCTTGTTCCTTTTTCTTTCATCTAAAGAGTGCAGCGGTGTTTTTAACCCAGTGCAGTTTATTATCGTTGTGTACTCCGAGGTATTTATAGTCCACATCGACCCCCTCGATTGAAACAGGGGTCACAGGTTTCCTGGTCCTCCTAAAGTACGTTGAGCTGCAAATAATTCTCTCGCACCACGTGACAAAGGAGTTAACCACAGCCCGCTACTCTGACTCATCACCCTCACCGATCCACCCAACCACCGCAGAGTCATCAGAAAACTTCTGAAGATGGCAGGTCTGTAATCCTGGGGCCAATGGGACGTGGCGTCTTTTGTACAGGAACGAGGCATGATGTCTTCCACAGCAATGGGACCCTCTGTAGACTCAGACTCAACATGAGCAGTTTATGAAAGACTCCACAAAGCTGGGGGAGCAGGCCTCGAGGACACGGGACTCCCACTGTCTGGTCCAGCAGACTTGCCTGAGTGGAGTCTCCTCATCTGTCTCTGAACCTGGTCATGAGTGAAAGTGACAGGCGGGGGAGCGTGTCAGGACTTTTACAGGAGGCTACGGTGCAGTGTGGAGACAGTGGGTGGCTGTGGACTGCAGGCTGACCACAGGTAATGCTGTGGGGGGAGCAACATACAAATGTGGACACAGAACAGTAGCACAGTATCACATATAGCACATATACTTCATAAATGCTCAGGGTCCTGGGTCGCTCACTTTTTACGTAGCCCAGCTGCTCGAGTTTTTTTGCTGGTTTACCGGCGACTGACGACTTGTTTAAACCACATCACTGTTTTAAAATGACACACAGCTTATCATCTTATAGTTCTAAAATCACTCTGTTGTTAATTCGTTTGCTAGATTAGCTGCTAGCATGCGCACTGTGTTGGAGGCTAGTTGCTAGCTAGTTAGCGATGCTACACACCTGTTACTCTAATAGTCCGTGTTATTGAAGGATTCAGAAGGATTCAGGACTCCTTATGTTTTTTTATCCATTTTTAGACAGCGATGAGATCAGCTGCACACTCTACAGAGGCCCAGAGTTACTGTTAATATCAACAATATAATGCTGTCCTTTGAGATTTTAACATAAGACTGTGAGTGTAATGGATCTAAAACTGTTTAAATCTGCAGAGCCCTCTACAGCCTGGTAACATGGAGACTTTAAAAACAGCAGCAGAACGTTTCAGTAGTGTAGTCTAATTTGTTCTTTTCATTTAATAATAGAGTCCATATTGATCCCTCAAAATTGTCCTCACACACTCAGGATCTGAAGTTCTTCTCTTGCATTTTTTCAGTGGATTAAAGTACACTACAGTACTTTAATCCATAGTTCCTGATTAACGAGGAGTTACTGAAGTACATGCTTTTAAAAAAGATGTTGCTCTCTTTACAGATGTTGCAAGAGACTGAAAACATGTTGTTGTTTGCACATATTTAATATTCAGCTCTGCACAGGAGCTGAAGCTGTTATGTGACGGCTGTGTGCAGACAGGAATAGGACCCAAGGTGCAGACTCCAGAGACAAACGTAAACTGAAACAGCTTTAATGCTGAACTCAAACATAACATAATGGGAAAAATCAAAATAAACTACCACCAGCAGACTGACAGCACACACAGCTGGTAAACGGTAGATCGCAACACAGACACAGAGAAACACAGGGCTTAAATACACAGAGGGAGCAATCAGGGAATGGGTAACAGGAGGGAAACACAGCTGGGCAAATCAGGCCTAACGAGACAAGAGGAAGCGAAACCAGATACATAACATCAGACAAGGACTTTCAAAATAAAACAGGAAACATGACACAGACTGAACTAAAGACACAGACTCACACGCACTGCAACAGAGGGAATGGAGATGTGGGACCAGGGCAGACACTGACTGGACACGGGGATATAGGAACTAAGGATACACAGAACTAGACAAGGGGATGCAGCTGACAGGGGAGACAGAGCGGTGGGTGTGGATAATTTTGCTGCAAAATACGGCAGAAGGGAGCGGCCGAAGAGTGAACTGTCAAAAGTAAGTACTGAATATGACGTCACTTATTTATGTTGTTTAATAACGAAGAACATTAAAACATGACTGTTGGCCACATGTCGGCAAAGTTATGTGACATTAGTGACGTTTGTACTAACTTGGTTTTAAAGCCTTTACTTT
>NW_005187670.1:407589-410511 GCF_000239375.1 Pundamilia nyererei | reverse complement strand
AAATGTTGTATTGTTCCATACATATGCGTACCGAACCGAAAGCACTGTATCGAACGGTTCAATATCGATACGAGTATCGTTGCACCCCTACTGAATATGTGTCGGAAATGCTGAAAAATGCTCTTGGTCTGGAAAAAATGCTGACTCTGGATAGGGTGCACGGGACCCTCCGCACCAATCCTTCTCAAGATGACCAGCCATCGAGGGCATTTGTAGTGAAATGTCATTACCTCAGAGAAAAGGAACTACTTCTCAGGAAGGCAGCCGAGGCTGGGGTGATAACAACTGAAGACGGTGAGTCTGCCGTACTGCTGGACTTCAACCAAGCTGTGAGTAAACAGCGTGCCGCCTTTACCGAGGTGAGGAATCTACTTCACAGTTGCAACGGAGTCCGCTATGGGCTGAGGTATCCAGCGACGCTGAGAAATGACTTTTAAAGACCCAAAATGTGCAAAGGAGTTTGTTCTGAAGAAGTTAACGAGCGCTTGATATATGTCAGTGCCAGGACTCGCTCACACCTGTGACTGTTCTGATTTTGTATTATGTAAATAAAACTGAACTGAATGGACTCTGTTGGATGCTTTGGAGACATCTCACTGTGTCTCCACTATATTTCTACGTGCAACCAGAAGTAGACAAAACTGCATTTGCTTTATTGAAGAAGACATCAAAAAGGCCATTAAAGTTGTGAATCTGGTGTTTTTAACTCTATAAAGTTACTAAAACATGCAGGTGGAAAGGTGAGCTGATGTCTACCTTCATACTGACCTCCGACTTTGAGCAGCACGGTCTTCTCTCTCCAGATGTTCCTGCTGTCGACTCTGCAGCGGTATCTTCCCGTGTCGCTGACTGTTGGATGTTTAAGGGTCAGGCTGAGGTTTCCTGTCTCCAGCAGCTTTTTGCTCATCTCTGTTCGGCCTCTGTACTCCTCGTCCTGTTTGTCAGGCTGATCTGATTTGTTCTGATACACGTGGACCATCACCATTGGTTCAGGGTCATCTCGCCACCACTTCACTCTGATGTCATCGGGGAGGTCACATGTGGATTTGAAGGGCAGCTGGATTGACTCCTCCCCATCTTTCACCTCCATCTGACAGACTGAGGACAATGCAGCATGAAATCAGGCATGAAGAGCAAAGACAGTTTAACAGCAAACAGACCAGTTTAAAAACAACACAGTAAAACTGTCACTGTCAGGGTGCTGGGCCATTGAGTTTATTTAGTATTTTTATGTTTCTGAGATCATTTGTAATCCCTGATTAATGTTCTCTTTCTGTTAGGTTCCATTCATGCCGTTGTCTTCATCTGTGTGTCTCACTCTCCAGGTCTTAGTCATGTCCTTGTGTCTTGTCTCCCTTTTCTGTTCCCATGTTCGACTCCTTGTGTTTCATCCTTTCTCCTCTGTCTGTCATCTGCATCCATGTGTTTCTCCCCAGCCTGTTGTGTGTCTTAGTCTGCAACTTAGTGTGTTTCCTGTTTTATTTTGACAGTCTCTTGTCCTGTGTTCAGTGTGTTTGGTTTTGCTTCCCTGTCTCGTCATGTCTGTCCGTCCCATGTGTTTCCACTTCCCTCATCAGCCTTCTGTGTATATACTATCTCTGCTTTTCCTTTGTCCCTCGTTAGTTTGTCTGTTCTTCTCCAATCATGTTCCTCGGCTGTTGTTTCCAATCATGTTCCACCAATAAACAGCTCGCTTTTCATTAGAAGTTAGTTTTCCCTCCCTGCACCTGCTTTTAGGTCCTCACCACTCACTGCTCCACACGATCTGCACATGTAGATGGTGGTAGTCACAGATATCCAGGGTACTCCTCACTAATCACTCCACAATGTGTGATTTCATTATCACAGCATAAAGAGTTCTTCCTGATGTATTTAAACAGCATCAGACAGCAGCAGCATCCATGACAGACAGTCTGGAGCAGCAGAAGTCGTGAAGTGACTCGTGTTTATCACATGTATGAGATTAACGGTGTTTGGACCTGATCACAAAGGAACAGCTGATTATTTAATAGTGAGTAAATTTGAGGTGTGTGGATGTTTACTGCAGGCCTGATAATGATACTCATGCACATAACACACATCATTTCCTGTGCTGCTAACACTATCAGGATGTCTCACTCATCCTCTGAAGCTGGTGTTTACACTGACAGGCACGTGTCTTTGGTATCGTGTACAGTCCTGACCTTTGACATGGAGCTGTACTTGTTTCTTCATCAGGATGTTTCCCTCCCTGCTGCGGGCGGTGCAGGTGTAGGTGTCTGTGTCTGAATCTGTGGGATATTTCAGGGTCAGACTGAGGTCTCCAGCCTTCAGCGGGCGTTTCTTCATCTCTGTCCGCTGTCTGTAAAACCAGTGCTGCTCGTCATGCTGGTCGGAGGAGTTCTCAAACAGGTGGATTGTCTTGTCTTTACTGTTGCTCCACTCCACTTTAGCATCTTCAGGCAGGTGAGTTATAGTTTTGCATGGCAGTTGGACAGCATTCACCTCTGCATCCACCTCCACCTGGTACACTGACAGAAAAGCAAACCACAGAATCAGCTTTGCAGGCAGCAGATGGCATCATGAGCCCCCATCAATCAGCTCTATAGTCTTCAAAGGCTTTACCCCTGAACTCATCCACAGGATGTCAAAGCTGCTGGTTCCTCATAGCCACACAGCAGTGCCATGATAAACCAGGTAACAGCAGTCACATATAGAAGCTTTCAAAATACCCCAAGTATTACATTTAAAAGCACTGGGTGGACATCATTGTACTGGGAGTTAAGGGGCCAATTTTAAAACTAACCTACAGTAGTACAGGGAGTGCAGAATTATCAGGCAAATGAGTATTTTGTCCACATCATCCTCTTCATGCATGTTGTCTTACTCCAAGCTGTATAGGCTCGAAAGCCTACTACCAATTAAGCATATTAGGTGATGTGC
>NW_005187670.1:393377-406356 GCF_000239375.1 Pundamilia nyererei | reverse complement strand
CAAACTAAAAACAAACTAAAAACTACTTCCAAAAACATTCAGCTTTGATATTAATGAGTTTTTTGGGTTCATTGAGAACATGGTTGTTGTTCAATAATAACATTATTCCTCAAAAATACAACTTGCCTAATAATTCTGCACTCCCTGTAGTAGTAGTAGTTTTTAGCGCCAATGCTAAGCAGCAAGTGAAAACTAATAGAAATGATGTTTGTTAACATTTTTACTGCCACCACACCTTTAATGATTAAGACAAAAAGCCCTGCGACAGGCTGGAGATCTATCCAGGTGTACCCCGCCTCTCACCCTGCAGTACAGGCAGAGCAGACTGAACGGGACCCTTTGCAGTTTTCACATCAACCAGACCCTTTGGTTGGCGTCAACAAGCTTCAGGCATGATTCTGGCTGACCCTCTTTTTATGCTACCTGGGTGTTAAAGCATTTTTTGGTTTTTGGACCCTGTTTATTATTGTAGTAACCTACGTCTCTTAGTCTTTATCTGATGTTGTTTCGTTTTCCTGTGGCTGGTCTCTGTCTGTTTCCTGTTTTATTGTGATAGTGTCGTGTCCCATGTACGTTATGTTTAGTTTTGCTTCCCTGTTTCATTATGGTAAACGGTAAATCGCACTTTTTGGTGACGGCTAAATTGTAGCCACGGCTGCCCTGGGGCGCACTGAGTCACCTTCATTCCAGTTGTGTGTTCGCCTGTTACCCAGCCTCTCCTTATCCTGCATATATTTCTGTCTTCTGCAGCTTTCAGCTCTGTCTCAGTTGTTCAGGATTCTGAACTCTTCACGTTTCTGTTTTTTCTTGAGCGTCAGCACACGATCAGTGTCGTGGTCTGGCAGGTTCTGCTGGGCTGTTTTTCTTGTTTGTTTTCTTTCCCTTTTTCTAACTCGCTCTCTTTACAATCATTATCAGGTGGAGCTGCTGAGCTGGCATGAAGCTTTGGGTGGAGCTTTCCTGACAGTTCCTTCTTTCCCTCCTGCACCTGTTCCTGATCACAGTTAAGTGAGCAGCTATTATTGAGTGGTGCTGCAGCTCTCTCCTAGTTCATCTTTGCTGCACTGGTGACAGTCAGGTCCCTCATCTTTCTGTTTGACCGTAGTCACTGGCTCTTACTTTACATTTCTGTTTTCCTGCAGTATCCTGTTTGAACCTTCTGTGGAAGTTTGATTTGCTCAAGTCTCGACCCTTTTGTGGACTTTGAACTCTGCTGAAATCTGCAAAGGAACTCATTCACCTACCAGCCATCAGCCAGCTCCAACCTGGCATCCCTGAACAACTGCTTGTTGGACTAGTAACCCTCCCAAGTTCTCATTCGACTTTCCAACATAACTCCTACTCTCTGCATCATGCTCCAGTCATCTTGAGACCTTTATTAACATTCGATCTCTTCTCTGGCAGAGCCACCTTTTGCCCAGCAGCTGCTTTCTCGCTCCTCTCCACAGTTGCCTTGTCCCAGTGCTTCCCAAACCTTTTGGTTAGCCCCCCTTTGTTTTACAAAAAAATCTTACATGAGATGAATTTCTACAGTGACAGAGACAAAATACTGTTAATCTGACTGTCTGCAGGTTTTACACGCAGTTACTGTCCCTCCATTTACAAAGACAGAGGCGTCACGGTGTCATTATTTTACATGTAGTTGTTTTTTCCTGTGTAATAATGTTCAACATTGCATCAATACATTTTTCAAAAATGCCTCTCTGTGCACAATGGGTTCAAAAACATAAACAGCTGTGGGATCCTGTTTGTCCGTGATTTGAACAGCCCAGCGCTGCTCCTGACAGGGAAACCAATCCTGCAGGGAGACCTACCTCAGCACCTGTGCAGGTGAAGCCAAAGGGAAGATTTGCTTCACCATATTTTCTAGTCTTTGGCTTAGAATGAAGTTGGTTTGGAAACATATTCAGCGATGCTTCATGTCCTGCTTTGCGTTTGTGTGGCCTGTAAAAACCTGTCCATTATGCCAGCAGTGTCCAAGCGTTTTTTTTTTTCCTTTCATACCGCGCGCCCCCTGCGATGGCTCTATGCCCCCCCTAGGGGGCGGGCCCCACACTTATCCTTCACCTTCAGTAACACATTTAAACCTGCCAACAACAATCTGAGTCCACTCCTTGAATTCGATTTGAATCACACTATGACAGTTGGAGAATTTTTTACCATCATCCTGGATGGTGATAGAGACTCACCTGACATTAAATAGAGACGGAAACAAAATAAGAGACCCCCAGAAACAATGACAGTGGTGAGAACCAGGAGAACCAGCAGAACCTTAGACCAAGCTGGGAATCGTTCTGTGGAGAAACAGAAAGAATGTCATGACGTCTGACCTCTGACCTGTATCTATAGAGGATTGTTTCTGACCTTTGACCTGCAGCTGTATGGTATTCAGTGTCAGGTCTTGTGTCCCATCACTGATGGTGCAGGTGTAGGTGCCGCTGTCAGTGAGCTGGGGCTTTCTCAGAGTGAGGCTGTAGTCTCCAGTATCCAGGGCATCAGGCCTCATCGACGTCCTCCCGCTGTAATGCTGGTTTTGGCCTTGGAGGTCATCTTCTTCTCTTCTCCGGTGGACAGTTTTGGGATTGAGGTCAAAGCGGCTCCAGATCACTGTGGGATCGTCCTCAGGTATGATACCAAAGTACTGGCAGGGCAGCACGACAGCCTCCACCTCCTCATATACCTCCAACACTGCAGCACCCTGGGAAACTGCACACCAACACAAATCAATCGTATGATGTAGGTTTCTGTCAGTCGGTCCCAGGGCAGCTGTGGCTACAACTGTAGCTGCCTCCACCAGTGTGTGAATGTGAGAGTGACTGAATAGTGGCATTGTAAAGCGCTTTGAGGGTCTCGAAAAGCGCTTTACAATGTTGGTCCATCACAGTTCACCTGAGAAACTACAAAACACCCACAGTGATGTTTGGAGGTGACAACGTGATAGCGTGTGGCTGTTTTTCAGAACATGGCACTGACCATTTCATATCATCGAAGGAAGGATGAATGGACAAATGTTCTGAGACAAATCTGCTGCCATCTACCAGGATGATAAAGATGAAACGAGGGTGGAGTTTCGGTAAGAGGATGATCCCAAACACAGCAGAGGAAACATTCAGCTGGTTTCAGAGAAAGTTTTAAAGCTGCTGGAACGGCCCAGCCAGTCACCTGACCCAACTCTTGGACGCTGGTCACTTTGGGTTATTGGCGCCCTCGACACATCCACAGAACCTTCAGACTGTTTGTGTGGGAGATTGGATCAAAATCACACCAGAGCAACGCATGTTCTCCATACAGGAGGTGTCATGAAGCTCAAACACAGACCAAGGCTTTTGTATGAAGTAATGAATTCATTTAAGTATGTGTGAGCGATACTTTTCCCCGTGTCATTTCTTATTATCACACATAACTTTATTTTATGGACATCTATGGTTTGATTTCTCTGAATGTAGACTGGAAGGACTGTTACCAGCATCTGGAGAGAATTTCATGTCAACTGCACCTTTATAAATACATTTACTTAGAAAATTGGTGGCATATTCAATACTTTTACCTGCTGTAGTTCATCACGGCCTCAGTCGTTCAAACAAGGTAACTGTTGCCGTGTCACTAATCAGGGGGAAACAGTTGACTAGGGAGGAAAACCTGACCGGCAGGTGAGCTGGACAGGTTTATACAGCTAAATATCATCAACATAAAATTATAGGAAATGATAAATGGACTGATTCTTTTGTACTGCTTTTCTACTGCGACACTCAAAGTCATCATCAGGTCTCATTACCTCATTCACACGAGCTTGTTTTTGTACATGTGAGTACTTTCTATCATTCACATCCTGATAAACAGTGTAATGAAGGCATTGGGGGGAAACTTGGGGTTTCCTGGACATCTTGCCCAAAGATGCTGGCATGGAGGGCACCCAGGGGTCGGACCGCACTGAGGTCAACCAGAATGAGTACAGAGCAACGTCTTACATCAGTAGCCATGCTGTTAATACTGTCAAAAATACCCTTCTCCTTACAATTCGTGAGATTGTTGATGTCTATAAATGGTTTCCATATTTGTATTGACATTTTTGTTTATAACTCTTCAAAATAAAGCCTGAAAAGGTTACAGCAGCATTATTTTAATATGTTGAGTCCTCTTTGTTACAAAAGTGCAAGGGTGCGTGGAAAATGAGTGAAGAATTTGAGGATCATAAATATTTAAAAAGCAAGGACTAAAGTGATGACATCTGACTGAGGTCAGGTGGAGGGAGGACAGCTTACCCTGCAGCAGGATCACAAACACAGCAAACATCTTCGTCGTCCTCTCAGCTTCTTACTGAGCTCACTCTTCTAAAGCACGTCGACAGCAGGAGCTCACGGACGTTTCTCTGGATGAACCTGCTCAAACTCATGTAGTTTCACTTTGAACTGTTTCCAGTGAAGCAGCAGCTGGAATGCAAAGAAACCAGCTGAGCAGCTTTGTTCACTCCTCTGAGAAATACGCTGCTGAATAACACAAGTGATGTTTCATTGATCTTCTCTGCACTAGACTGAATCATTAGTAACACAGAGGTGTGGAGTACGTCTCTGTGCTCAGGTAGACTTAGTTCATGTATGGTTATGGCTATAACTCTGGTGTTTGAGGTACAGTATACTGAAGTAAGTTCAGACAAACTGTCACGATGAGCTGTGCGGCTGGACCCAAGTGCAGACGGCAGCTTCATCTGCTGGCAACACAAACTTGACAACACAACAAACAAAAACTCGAGCTAGGATAGTTTAACTAGAGCGGGATTCACACACAACTAACGTGGACGCAACAACTGGCAGAGACAAAACACAGGGCTTAGATACATGCGGAGGTGATTAGGGAATGAGAAACAGGAGGAGAGCACAGCTGGGACTCATCTGACATGACAAGACAAAGGGGAGGCAAAACTCAACACACTGACATAGACACAGACTTTCAAAGTAAAACAGACGCGGACTTGACTAGAGGATACAGTTAACAGAGAACAAAAGGACACACTGGCACAAGACATGCTAAGGAACTAAGGAGCTGGGAATACTAGAGACGGAAATCAAAACCAAGAGGATCAAAACACATCATGAAATCAAGGATAACAAATACAAACAGAAAAACACTGAGTCCACAGACCGCGACACAAACACTCTATGACAGGGAAGGGATTGTCTAAAGCAGGGGTGGGCAACTCCAGGCCTCGAGTCCTGCAGGTTTTAGATCGCACCCTGGGTCAACACACCTGAATCAAATGGTTAGTTCATTACCAGGCCTCTGAAGAACTTCAAGAAATGCTGAGGAGTCATTTAGCCCTTTAAATCAGCTGTGATGGTGTAACTGCTCCTGAAGGTTTTTCATGTTCGAAGTAGAATAAAGGGCCATGCTCCAACTGATGTTCAGCCAGTATTTTAATCTTCTTTTCACCAGCAAACACCAAACTATGGTGAAATGATCAATGAAAAACACAGATATTACATCAGCAGAACAAAAATTACAACTCAAATAAAACACACACAAAGTAAATGCACCAACATACCGTGTGCGCCTTTCTACTGAACATTCATGAGCAATTGTAGTCCATATCTTCTATATTTCCACCCTTTGCACAGGCTAGCATTCTCTTTCTGGCTCGAACCTTCAGTCTCTGGTGACACGTGCGCTTAATTGAGCCTCACCCCAAAGCATGCGCACCACAAAGCGCCACACTCAGGCCCACCAGTAGGTGGCGACAACACAACATGAATCCAGATTAAACACCAAATTTTGAACATTGCAATCACATAATAATTACATTTCAATGCGACGGCTACAGATGGATCATGGACACATCTAAACCTGCAGGACACCGGCACTCGAGGCCTGCAGTTGCCTACCCCTGGTCTAAAGAAAGGAGATGGTGATGTGAAGAATAGGTCTAAGTACGTTACACTGTCATTGGATCAGGTCGCACACAGTCATTCAAACACACCTCTGTGTGTGTTATTAATGAGTCAGAGAATCTGGATTAATACACTGAGTCTAGTACAGTGAAGCTCAATGACACGTGTGCTGCAAGCAGGTGAAATACAGTTATTGGTGTTTTAATTAGAAGAATCAAGGAAGAATTCAAGCCGACACATTTTGTCCTTATTTTATTTTTATCTTTATTTGGTCCACATTTTCTACATGTTGTATATTAATAAATAAACAACATGTATTGTCCTCATATGATGGATTACACGACGGTCTTTTCCTGTTTCATATGTTCGGCTATGTCCTCTCTATTTTTGGTAATTCCAAACAAACCCAAACAAAACAGGCATTAAGAGGCTCTAATGTCTGTGTCTAAATCTCACGGCCCACATAATAACATGAAGAAATATTTTTTAAAATTACTATTCAAAAAATGATTTAATATGAAGGCAACAGGCAGAGTGTTACAGGCATCGCCCTAAAGCACGCAGCCTGATGGGCAGCGTAGTCCGTGCTGCAGGGAGGATGGACCCGTGATGTGTCTGTGAGCGAGGAGGGAGAGAAAGGAAAAGTAGGAGCTGTCACCGAGCAGAAACGGGAGCTGGAAGCATGTAAATATAATAATAACCACTGCAGCCAAACAGAGAGCCTGACGAGCCCAGCTGTAAGTAAGCTGTTAAGACTCGACTGTACGCTGTGTTCCTGTTTTCCTCTGAAACAATAAGTTCTGTTGGAGCCTTTCAACGCCTCTCTCTGTCTCTGCTAGCAAAGTCGACCCAGACAACAAAGTAAAGCTAGTTTTCAGCTACGAGCCGACACGAACCCGACGTATCAGCCAGAGGTCCTTTACTACGGTTCAGAGCCGCGGACCTGTTTTATATACGCGAGGAATAGTTTTCTATATGAGATCGAAGCAAAACGTGCAGCCTTACCTAATGTCCACCTACTGTTACTCATTTATATTAAGATTTAAACATGTGGCTGGTGTTGGTGTGGAGAGTAACCTTCAGTAATAGTAATAAATTACATTCATGTAGTTGTAAACAGCATGATAATATATTAAGTAATCCAAAGTATTCAGAATAGTTACTCTCATTGCCTGCCACACAGCTGTACCATGACACCAATAACAGTCATTTCCATATAAAATGATAAAACAAAACAAACCCCCACAAAGGTTTGATCATCAGAAAATATCTGTCCATCCATAAAAGTTATCCAAAGTAGGGTGATGGGTTTGTAGCGTAAACCTATTCGCTGGAACGTTAAGGACAATTTGCTACACAGCAAAAAGCAAGACACAAGGCACCAAAGTTCTTTGGGTCACTCATGCCTGAGGGAGGCCTGCCTGGAGCCAAGTGTTGTTCCACCCACTTGACCTCCGTCAGACTCTCAGCCAGGTTCCCCATAGCACTCCTTTTATTGTGGTTACATGAATATGCATAGGGTCTGACAGGGAATTTCTAAGAATCACCCCACAATTCTTCGGCTGAGACACCCGAGTTAGAAAACACAAACACTGCAGTTGTCTTTACTCGCGAGGACGGTCACAGAGCGCTCGTACTCGCAGGAGGCACTCACGGACTCGCGCTCTGTCACTGTCTGTGTTCTTTATTTATACAAGCTTGTGTGTGTACAAAGATAACAAAGTTATTCTAAGAACTCAGAGCTGAGCTTCCTCTTTTCATGGTCCATAGCAGGACGAACACAGAGACACAAGCTGCTGGCTTCTCAGTGTTTGTACAAATCTTCATGATCTGGTCATGAAGTCAATCATGGCTGATTCTTTAGACCCATAAACTAACCCTGTGCCTGTGACCGTTATCTCAGTGGAGCCAAGTGTGATGTTCAGTTTGACTTCATGCTTCCTGCCTCGTGTAGTGGGCATTCTTACAATGAGTGAACCGACTTCCTCCACTCCCTCTTCATCCACATACAGAGGATTTCTTCTTTGTGTGCGATAAAACCTGATTCTTACGTGTGTGTGATTTTCTTTAGCTTCCAGAACATTAAAGATGAGCTCTCTGGTTTCATCCCAGGCAACATCTTCACCTTCCTCCACAAGTTTCCTGAAAATGTCTCCACAAAACTCCTCCCCTTGGACTACAAATGTCTTTTCTTTCTTATGTTTGGACAGATCAAACTTCTCTGAATCTGCAAACCCGTACGTAAAGGCAGATTTTCGAGATGCCACCACTGCTGGATTTTTTCCAAGCATCACAGCTCCCTTCACGATCGCTTCCTGGGGCCTATAAGGACACAGGACTTTACACTGATCACCAAACTGATCAGTAACATGTTGCCGTAGAATCTGGCTTTCAGCGTAACCCCCCACTAACAGAATGTACTCGACGTTTAGATCTTTATTCAGGATTTCTCTGAGACTGTCAGTGATGCCCTTCAGACTCTCAGCAAAGAAAGACCTCAGTCTCTCTTTGGAGATTTTGATGGATCCATCATCCCAGGAAGCACCTCGCACTGATTCAAAGAACTTTTCTATTTCCTGTCTTTTCTGAGCCAGTGTTCCCAGATTATATGGACATGACATCTCAATATCATCATCTACCTGTTTGAAATACATAAAATCATGCATTATCCTCTGAACCTCACTGGGAAAGTTTTGTTCATATTCATCCCAGACACCATGACTGAAGATTTCTCTGAGGAACTCTTTGAATTTCCTGTCCACAGTTTGTCCCCCCAAATCATTTCCTGAGGCCTTGTGCAGCTCCTTCAGGGCTCCTCCATGCAGGACTTCATGAACTGTGATGTCGATGGTTCCACCTGAAACACACAGGAAGTGATGAAAGCTGACTTCCTGCAGCAGCAGACAGATGTTTCCAGCGTGTCTGTGGATGAATGTTTGTGAGTGTAACAGAGTCACATAGAGTACCTCCACAGTCCATCACTATGAACTGTGTTCCTGGACACTGATCCAGTGATCCTCCATCATGGTTCTGAGTGATGAAGCCATCAGCTGGCAGCTTCTTACACCAGGCTGAGGCTGCCTCTGGTTCCAGTGCGATGATC
This sequence comes from Pundamilia nyererei, assembly GCF_000239375.1. Lineage (NCBI taxonomy): Eukaryota > Metazoa > Chordata > Actinopteri > Cichliformes > Cichlidae > Pundamilia > Pundamilia nyererei. The sequence continues at coordinate 397,371 of NW_005187670.1, read as the reverse complement.
AGGTGGTGTTGAGTTCTTTCTGTAACGAGTCCTGCCTACAAATGAAAGAAAACTGACTCCTCTGAACATTTCAGGATCTCAGAGCTCTTAATAAATGATGTTACCTGAGTCGCAGCTTCTCTCATGAACTGCTTTGCTGAAGGATCCCAGATGGCAGGTACAGTCAGCACCCAGGTGAAGTCAGAGGCTATGAACTTCCTCCCTTCTGTGTTCTCTGCGATGGTTCTCAGAGCGTCGTCCTTCAGGTATCTCAGAGCTTCTGTGAACACCTTCAAGGCTTTCATTGACCTCCAGTTTGCAGCTTTAATCTCCACATCTCTGCTGACTCTCTGTAGATGATGGTAGTGTGGATACACACAGTTATCAGTTTAGTGTTACTAACCTTAAACCTTTGTGGACTAATGTGAGGTCACAAACACATAGATGTTTATCTGATGTCCTACAGAGCAGACAGGCTTCATTAGTTCAAAGTGTGAGACGCTCGTTAAAGATATTCATGAGTCTGTTTGTTCCTCTGGTTCATTAAGTTTCGTCTCCACTGACGTTTGTATGACTAACACAACCTATAATAACCTTTATGGTGTCGCTGCAGACTGAATTCAAACATTAACACATCTGTGAGTCTTTTTCTTGCTGCACTAACAAAACGTTTAATGCAGCTTTTTAACATTTATCTGCTGAATCGGTGTTTTCAGCTCAGACGGTCTCTGTGTGGACTGAATGGACTCTTCAGTGGAGTTTGTATAACAGACATGTTCAACCGTCTCATTCACATGAGTGTCATCTTTAGCAGAATATTAAGGTTCAGTGATTTTTACTTACTTCTCCATAGAGCGCCATCTTGAAGTTTTCAAAGAAGTAGCTTTTCCTTGCTTCTTGTCCTCGCATCCTGATATAATCTGTTTTAGCTTCATAACCAAACTTGATAAATTCTTTGTCTTCATTGAACAGAATGCAGGTTGGAGTCTTTGGAGTGTCCAGTCCAAACTCTCTACCCCACCTCCTCATCTGGGGATCTATTTCTGCCCGTTGGGGTGTCAAATTGAAGGCATATCCACTGCATGCAGTGCCAAAGTCTATGGCTATGATAAAGTCATGCATTGTAGAAACTGGTCCAACAAGTCAAGAAGAGGAAAACAGTCAGAATGAGCAACAGTCACTGTGGATTTATTGTTTTTCTTCCTGTAAGCCCCGCCCCCTGTTCTTGTTTCACTTTGTTTTTCTTCACTCATTTCTTTCAAGTTTGTCTTTGTATAAAACGTCAAACGATCGAATGTGTAAAACTGACATTTCTTATTATTTGTTGTGAAAATTCATACGAGAGCATCGGAGATGTTTGGAAGTGAAATCTCTTCATCCTTCAGTGTCTTTAATGGTGCATTTGTGGTTTCACTGTGCTGTCCATGATTCACAACAAACAATATTTAGTGCCAAAGCAGGACCAAAATACACAGGTGGAGGGCTCATAGTGGCTCATAGAGACTCAGCTGATATTGTGCACTGTTATTATAAAATGTGTAAAGTAATGAAAAACAAAGCTACTGCACTCTGACCATGTTTGTCTGAACTGAAACTTGGCAAAGAGAACAACGTTTAACGAGAAAGTGCTCAGAGAATCTAACCTCAATCTAAAGGCTCTGACGTTTACATCAAGATATCAGATTCAGTCGTGTAGAAAGTTTTATATGTAATATCTGCTCCTCTCTGGTTACTCTGCTGTGAATGACTCTGAATTAGTTTATGATAAATAACACACTATTGGCAAAAAACAGTGAAAGAATTCAGATCAGAAGTTTTAGTTCAACATATAAGTGACGACCTTTGACCTTCAGGTTTTATTTACTTGTGTCAGAGAAAACATCATGTGCACTTCATGCAGCTGAAGCTGTGCAGGTCTGAGATCAGCAGCTTTCTGAAACCCCAAACTGAGGTCCTGTTTCTGCCTCTGAGTGTAACGAGCAGCAGGTGGATGAGGATCTATATACTCGAGTACCTGGGCTGGCTGAGCTTTTGACTTTGACCTTCATTGATAGCATCGTTAGAACTTTCTTTCCTTGAGCTCTTTAAACAGAATTTCTTTAATGCAACATTATTGCCTGCTCATCTGCAGACTGAAGTTACAACAGCGGACCAGCAGTGGGCGCACTAACCTCAGATCAGATGGTGGGGGAAACAGGAAGTGCAGAACTGGTTTATTTTGAAGGGTACGAACGGTTCTCTTGAGGCTGGGTTCAGTTTTTCCTCAGGGTGTGAAACCTCCCTGAGAACCAGACAGGTCTTATTTTCACATCAATGCCTCATCAACGGGTTCAAAGAAGTGAATTAAGAGTCAGTCAGACATTTGTTGAACAATTTCAGTAACTTCCTGTTGTGTTTTTGTAACAGTTTCACTGTATTAGAGACACACATGGGTAGCAAATAAAAAAAATAAATACATGACAAAGAAAAGATAATTTAAAACATATTCCACAGTGTCACACATTTACATAGAGGCTAGAACACCAGTGTCTCCATAACTGTGCAGGGTCAGTCAGAGATGCAGTTATACTGTTTCTGGAGTGCTTTACCCTACACACATACAACGGTGCATGTTAGCTCCTTTCATTTTATTTATTTATTTTAAATTAAAAAAATTTCTGCTGATTTTCAGTCAAATTTTAAAGGTTTTCTGATTTAGTGGAGGTTAGACTGAAAATAGAGGTTGTATTTATTTCATATAAGTATAAGCATGAAGCAGAGTTTGAATCTGATGATTATATCTGTTAAATTTAGTTAGTGTTAATGTCAGACCACCTGGTTTGCACTGGGAGGTGTCGTCGCTTTTATTTTGAAGGCTGTGACCGGATGTTTCGTGTGTGTGTTTTAGTTTGACAGTCTGGTTGAGGCCGCAGGAAAACTGAGCGCAGCTTCGTCTCTGCGGATTTTCGCCTTCTGCGGCACAAACTGCGGCTGCACCCGAACAGACACCCGAGATCACAGTCCGAACCGGACCGAGCCGAACAGAACCGAGCCGGGACCGAACACACACAGACGGCCTCGTCTCCTCCCGCAGAGCCGAGCCGGCCTCCGTCACCGGTAAGAACCGTTTTATCTGACCGACCGCTGTGTATGTGCGTGTGTGTGTGTGTGTGTGTGCGTGTGCGTAAGAGAGAGAGCGTGTGTGTGCGCGCGCCACTCCCCTCCAGTCTCAGCTGTAAAAGCGCCGTTAAACGTACAGGTGATGTACAGCGGCGGCCACCTGACCTTTGTATGACGTGATGGTATATATGCCGTGTGTGACCTTCATGATGCGTGTATAACGCACCTGTCATGACCTGCCACACACGCACACACACTGTGCGTGCGTGTGTGGTTGACTGTGAGCTGATGCAGATGTTACAGATGTGTGTGTGTGTGTGTGTGTGTGTGTGCGCACTGTGGAACATCTCCTGCAGGTTTTTGTATGAATGATAAAGCTGCTGCACACACTCATGTGCCACTTCATTAGGTACACCTGGCTCGCTGTAGGGCGGAGCCTTTCTCCTTCAGAGCTGCTCTAATTCTGTGGCTCAGATTAAGGAAGCTGTTGGAGATGTTGTGACATCATCACACAGCTGTTGCTCCCAGATGACATCTCCCACTCCATCACCTGAGATCTGTGACCGTGGAGTGAACCAGTTTAACCCCACAGTGTCACAGCAGCAGCCTGGTGGAGCCGTGCTGCCATGTTTACTTCAAACTGTCAGTCTGAAAGCGTTTGACCTCTGACCTCAGCAGGACATGTCTGCTGCTCTGTGATTGGCTGATTAGATATTTGTGTTAATGAGCAGGTGTACCTAATGAAGAGGCAGATGAGTGTACATGTGAAATTATGAATAAAGTTTTTTACAGAACAATAAAAAGATATTAAAGGACTGTTTAAGTGAACACAGACACCAGAGGCTGTGATGATGTCCTGGAGGTGTGTGTGTGTGTGTGTGTGTGTGTGTGTGTGTGTGTGTGTGTGTGTGTGTGT
>NW_005187670.1:390044-393357 GCF_000239375.1 Pundamilia nyererei | reverse complement strand
TGTGTGTGATATCACGACAGAAACAGTGCACAGAGACGTTACACACGTGTTATTTAGTTGATGGAAATATTGTCACTGTGTAACAGCAGCAGTGATGTGGAGATATAACAGTACTTGTAAGTATTTAGTTGCAGTACTGCCATAAATACACTGAGGTACAATGTAGGAGTAACAACAGAAACTATCGATGCAGGAACAGGAAACCAGTAACCGTGTTCAGCGTGTATGAGCGGTGCCACAGCTGCAGCTCCACCCTGGGTGGATAGCACTGACGGAGCTGTTTAAAGGATGTTTCTGTGTGCTCCTCTGGCAGCTCCTCCTTAATCTTCAACTGTAAAAGGACGAGCTGCACACTGGCTCGGGGGGGGGGGGGGGGTCAGCATGTCTCTGTGCAACTCTCACAACCAATCAGCTGTCAGAGCTGCAGGATGGTGCTGCTGTCGGAGCGAGCTGGAGGAGAGAGGTGGAGTGTGTGATGGATGAGTGTGCGTCTCGTCTGCCGAGAACAAACCGAGCTCCTGTCTGTGTTTCAGCGGGGGAGGGGTGCAGCGAGCCCAGGATCAGTGATGCCCGTCGCCCTGTGAGGTGGATCCAACATGGCGTCCCTGGCGCTGAAGGTGTGCCTGTGTGTGCTGCTGCTGCCTGCTGTCACCGGTCAGTATCAAACACATCATCGTTTAGGCTGGGGGGGAGGGGGGGCAGCCGTGGGTCTCCTGTTTCTGATCTCATTCTGACGTTTCAGCCAATCAGGACAGCAGAGGAAGTGAGATTTTAAACGCTGTGACATCATCACCTCACTTCCTGTAGCTGCCTGATGACGGTGGACGGCCTCAGCTGGGCTTGATGATGTCAGCAGGGAGAGGTCAGCAGATATGGCGTTATTTTTGTGCCGCTATTCTGAGCGCACGTAAAAAAATTGCAGGTGCAAGTCTTGCATTTTAGGAGAAATTTATTTTGAGCGAAGAAAAGCTGAATTTGAGTGAACAAAAATCATTCCTGCGTGCAAAAACTGTGTTTCAGTGTTTGCTGTTATCCACACACACAGAACAGCCCCTCTCGCTCAGTTTGTGTATTTGCGCTCGCTCGCAATGTGTTGCTCGCGCTCTCAACATTTCTGCCCGTGCACGCTCCACTCTTTCTCTACACCGTTATATTTGTGCCACAAAGCCAGCCAATCACAGACTTGGATGCAGAAAAAATCTGATTGTCTGTTTTTGTCTCCAATCAGCTCGAAATGACGAAATACAATATCCCAGAATGCATTTGGTCCAAAACTCAAACAAGGCAGTGGCGGAGTTTGAAATCTTACTCTTTCTGGGTCACAAAATAAACTTTAAAGATATTTTCATGCGAGGATGTTTCTGTGTAAACTTCAAATATCTGCTCGATTCATCAAGACATCACATATTTGCATAAGTGCTCTGACGTTCTCGGAGATGCCTGTTACCCACCAGCTGACCGGGTCACTCGGGTTAAACAAAAAGATCACCGACTATACCACCAGGTGTTACAGGAAAAACCATAAAGCCTTTGAACTAAAGCAAACACTGTTGTGACAGTGACGTGCACTGTCTTGTTGGTAACTACCGTATTTCCTGGACTACAAAGCACACCTGAATATTAGCCGCACAAGCTAAACTCAGGGGAAAATCCTGTTTTGTACATACATTAGCTGCACCTGACTAAAAGCTGCAGGTGTTTCAATGTTGACTCATCATATGTAAGAGAATATGCACAAAGCGAATTGTCAGGAAAGAGACGGCTGTTTGGAGACACACCCCTTTTATTAATATTTTGAAAAACAAGTTATGGGTACATATTTGCATAACTTTTTAGGTATATGTACAAGTACGAAACATGTACTGTGCTTCATAAATGAGCAACAAATGTAGTACATAACAATAACCGACAGCACACCAGAAGAATAGATTCGCACTACCTTTTAGGCTCAGGTGCAGCGACACGGCTTTAACAAGAAGAAAAGTCAGTCCTTCACCATCTTTCTCTTCTTCCTGCCACTAAAACCACCAAAGTCCTCTCCTCCAGTGTCGGATACGAACAGGCTCAGGGTGGCTTCGTCATCCACTCTCAGCTTCTCTCCTTCGTTGTCACTTTCAAAACCAAAGAAATCCTCGTTGTCAGTGTCGGAGTCGAACACCCTCAGAAGGGCCGTGGCGGTGTCCTCCTCTCCATCATGCAGCAGTCCAGCGCTTCGAAATCCGTTGGTGATCGTGGATGTTTTCACACTTTTCCACGCTGTCAGAATCCACTGACAGACTTGAGCATAACTTGCTTTTCGCAAGTTTATCGCCGCTCATCATCCACGCCTCCTGCTGAACGTGTAGCGCTACTTTGAAGTTGTTTTTCGTGCTACTTGTACGGCACTATGTTGCCTGGCAGACGGACATGTGACCAACATACCACACTTGAACCCCGATACTGTGTGTCTGATCACATGCCCTTCCACCAGGCAACGTAGTGCCGTACAACAGCGGAACAAATCATCACAAAATCAGGGACAATCCATAGAAAAGCCGCACCTGACTAAAAGCCGCAGGGTTCAAAGCTTGTGCAAAAAGTAGCAGCTTATAGCCCGACAATTACGGTATGTATGATTTGTATCACCTTCATGTTTCCAAACTGACATCATGACCAGCAGCTTTCCAGCTGTGGCTCCAGCAAACATCAGCTGATACTAGAAAGTAATATTAAATAAATTCTAACAACAGCTGATCAAGCTTAAACGTGCTGCTGTTGTTTAACGTGACATCCGCTGATTTCCTCTTTCTGGCGCAAAGTGGGCGATAAACAAACAAGAGAGACGATCAGCTGATCACTGATCAGTTTCATGATTGAAGTAGAAACGGGAGAGGGAGGGGGAGAGAGGAGAAGAGGAAGCAAAGACAGAATAACTTCAGCTTTGTGTCTTTTTCATTGTAGCTGAAGTCCGGGACGAATCGCTTTCCTTTTCCCCTCAACACGGATGTATTGTAATTGGTCCAGCCCAGAGTTGATCATGATTGGCTAATCCACCACCTTTCATTGTTTATACCGTTACAAAAACAAACAAACATAAAAATGAAAAATCATCAGTCCAGTCCAGCTATGCGGTCAGCTGGTGGGTAACAGGCATCTCCCAAATGGACCAAATGCATTCTGGGATATTGCATTTCGTCATTTCGAGCTGATTGGAGACAAAAACAGACAATCAGATTTTTTCTGCATCCAAGTCTGTGATTGGCTGGCTTTGTGGCACAAATATAACGGTGTAGAGAAAGAGTTGAGCGCGCACGGGCAGAAATGTTGAGAGCGC